>NW_026974208.1:0-126596 GCF_037042905.1 Lytechinus pictus | reverse complement strand
TAACTCTTTCACCAAATGAACACTTAGACTTAAATGGCGATTTAAACCATTAAGGCGAGATTTTGAAGACAAATACATGATTACATAATTTTTGAAGAATTCCATGAGCTTTATTTTAAAAGAAAAATGAAATTTGGAGCACAAGTGGATTTCAAGTTATCGCTAATCAAAGTTTGCATTGGAAATGAAGAATTTATACAAACACTAATTATGAAGTTTTATTAAAAGCTTTGACATTGGCTAGAAATTACAGACGGGAAACCATTTGTTTGCTACTGAGAAGGATATCTCAAGGAAAATAGTTATATATTCATATGAATTTACTTTTCCATTTTTCGACCGAGGATTTAACCTGAGATCATGAAAGAGAGAATATAACGCAACAAGTAATTGAAGAAATAACCCAAACTCTTTCACCAAATGAACACTTAGACTTAAATGGCGATTTAAACCATTAAGGCGAGATTTTGAAGACAAATACATGATTACATAATTTTTGAAGAATTCCATGAGCTTTATTTTAAAAGAAAAATGAAATTTGGAGCACAAGTGGATTTCAAGTTATCGCTAATCAAAGTTTGCATTGGAAATGAAGAATTTATACAAACACTAATTATGAAGTTTTATTAAAAGCTTTGACATTGGCTAGAAATTACAGACGGGAAACCATTTGTTTGCTACTGAGAAGGATATCTCAAGGAAAATAGTTATATATTCATATGAATTTACTTTTCCATTTTTCGACCGAGGATTTAACCTGAGATCATGAAAGAGAGAATATAACGCAACAAGTAATTGAAGAAATAACCCAAACTCTTTCACCAAATGAACACTTAGACTTAAATGGCGATTTAAACCATTAAGGCGAGATTTTGAAGACAAATACATGATTACATAATTTTTGAAGAATTCCATGAGCTTTATTTTAAAAGAAAAATGAAATTTGGAGCACAAGTGGATTTCAAGTTATCGCTAATCAAAGTTTGCATTGGAAATGAAGAATTTATACAAACACTAATTATGAAGTTTTATTAAAAGCTTTGACATTGGCTAGAAATTACAGACGGGAAACCATTTGTTTGCTACTGAGAAGGATATCTCAAGGAAAATAGTTATATATTCATATGAATTTACTTTTCCATTTTTCGACCGAGGATTTAACCTGAGATCATGAAAGAGAGAATATAACGCAACAAGTAATTGAAGAAATAACCCAAACTCTTTCACCAAATGAACACTTAGACTTAAATGGCGATTTAAACCATTAAGGCGAGATTTTGAAGACAAATACATGATTACATAATTTTTGAAGAATTCCATGAGCTTTATTTTAAAAGAAAAATGAAATTTGGAGCACAAGTGGATTTCAAGTTATCGCTAATCAAAGTTTGCATTGGAAATGAAGAATTTATACAAACACTAATTATGAAGTTTTATTAAAAGCTTTGACATTGGCTAGAAATTACAGACGGGAAACCATTTGTTTGCTACTGAGAAGGATATCTCAAGGAAAATAGTTATATATTCATATGAATTTACTTTTCCATTTTTCGACCGAGGATTTAACCTGAGATCATGAAAGAGAGAATATAACGCAACAAGTAATTGAAGAAATAACCCAAACTCTTTCACCAAATGAACACTTAGACTTAAATGGCGATTTAAACCATTAAGGCGAGATTTTGAAGACAAATACATGATTACATAATTTTTGAAGAATTCCATGAGCTTTATTTTAAAAGAAAAATGAAATTTGGAGCACAAGTGGATTTCAAGTTATCGCTAATCAAAGTTTGCATTGGAAATGAAGAATTTATACAAACACTAATTATGAAGTTTTATTAAAAGCTTTGACATTGGCTAGAAATTACAGACGGGAAACCATTTGTTTGCTACTGAGAAGGATATCTCAAGGAAAATAGTTATATATTCATATGAATTTACTTTTCCATTTTTCGACCGAGGATTTAACCTGAGATCATGAAAGAGAGAATATAACGCAACAAGTAATTGAAGAAATAACCCAAACTCTTTCACCAAATGAACACTTAGACTTAAATGGCGATTTAAACCATTAAGGCGAGATTTTGAAGACAAATACATGATTACATAATTTTTGAAGAATTCCATGAGCTTTATTTTAAAAGAAAAATGAAATTTGGAGCACAAGTGGATTTCAAGTTATCGCTAATCAAAGTTTGCATTGGAAATGAAGAATTTATACAAACACTAATTATGAAGTTTTATTAAAAGCTTTGACATTGGCTAGAAATTACAGACGGGAAACCATTTGTTTGCTACTGAGAAGGATATCTCAAGGAAAATAGTTATATATTCATATGAATTTACTTTTCCATTTTTCGACCGAGGATTTAACCTGAGATCATGAAAGAGAGAATATAACGCAACAAGTAATTGAAGAAATAACCCAAACTCTTTCACCAAATGAACACTTAGACTTAAATGGCGATTTAAACCATTAAGGCGAGATTTTGAAGACAAATACATGATTACATAATTTTTGAAGAATTCCATGAGCTTTATTTTAAAAGAAAAATGAAATTTGGAGCACAAGTGGATTTCAAGTTATCGCTAATCAAAGTTTGCATTGGAAATGAAGAATTTATACAAACACTAATTATGAAGTTTTATTAAAAGCTTTGACATTGGCTAGAAATTACAGACGGGAAACCATTTGTTTGCTACTGAGAAGGATATCTCAAGGAAAATAGTTATATATTCATATGAATTTACTTTTCCATTTTTCGACCGAGGATTTAACCTGAGATCATGAAAGAGAGAATATAACGCAACAAGTAATTGAAGAAATAACCCAAACTCTTTCACCAAATGAACACTTAGACTTAAATGGCGATTTAAACCATTAAGGCGAGATTTTGAAGACAAATACATGATTACATAATTTTTGAAGAATTCCATGAGCTTTATTTTAAAAGAAAAATGAAATTTGGAGCACAAGTGGATTTCAAGTTATCGCTAATCAAAGTTTGCATTGGAAATGAAGAATTTATACAAACACTAATTATGAAGTTTTATTAAAAGCTTTGACATTGGCTAGAAATTACAGACGGGAAACCATTTGTTTGCTACTGAGAAGGATATCTCAAGGAAAATAGTTATATATTCATATGAATTTACTTTTCCATTTTTCGACCGAGGATTTAACCTGAGATCATGAAAGAGAGAATATAACGCAACAAGTAATTGAAGAAATAACCCAAACTCTTTCACCAAATGAACACTTAGACTTAAATGGCGATTTAAACCATTAAGGCGAGATTTTGAAGACAAATACATGATTACATAATTTTTGAAGAATTCCATGAGCTTTATTTTAAAAGAAAAATGAAATTTGGAGCACAAGTGGATTTCAAGTTATCGCTAATCAAAGTTTGCATTGGAAATGAAGAATTTATACAAACACTAATTATGAAGTTTTATTAAAAGCTTTGACATTGGCTAGAAATTACAGACGGGAAACCATTTGTTTGCTACTGAGAAGGATATCTCAAGGAAAATAGTTATATATTCATATGAATTTACTTTTCCATTTTTCGACCGAGGATTTAACCTGAGATCATGAAAGAGAGAATATAACGCAACAAGTAATTGAAGAAATAACCCAAACTCTTTCACCAAATGAACACTTAGACTTAAATGGCGATTTAAACCATTAAGGCGAGATTTTGAAGACAAATACATGATTACATAATTTTTGAAGAATTCCATGAGCTTTATTTTAAAAGAAAAATGAAATTTGGAGCACAAGTGGATTTCAAGTTATCGCTAATCAAAGTTTGCATTGGAAATGAAGAATTTATACAAACACTAATTATGAAGTTTTATTAAAAGCTTTGACATTGGCTAGAAATTACAGACGGGAAACCATTTGTTTGCTACTGAGAAGGATATCTCAAGGAAAATAGTTATATATTCATATGAATTTACTTTTCCATTTTTCGACCGAGGATTTAACCTGAGATCATGAAAGAGAGAATATAACGCAACAAGTAATTGAAGAAATAACCCAAACTCTTTCACCAAATGAACACTTAGACTTAAATGGCGATTTAAACCATTAAGGCGAGATTTTGAAGACAAATACATGATTACATAATTTTTGAAGAATTCCATGAGCTTTATTTTAAAAGAAAAATGAAATTTGGAGCACAAGTGGATTTCAAGTTATCGCTAATCAAAGTTTGCATTGGAAATGAAGAATTTATACAAACACTAATTATGAAGTTTTATTAAAAGCTTTGACATTGGCTAGAAATTACAGACGGGAAACCATTTGTTTGCTACTGAGAAGGATATCTCAAGGAAAATAGTTATATATTCATATGAATTTACTTTTCCATTTTTCGACCGAGGATTTAACCTGAGATCATGAAAGAGAGAATATAACGCAACAAGTAATTGAAGAAATAACCCAAACTCTTTCACCAAATGAACACTTAGACTTAAATGGCGATTTAAACCATTAAGGCGAGATTTTGAAGACAAATACATGATTACATAATTTTTGAAGAATTCCATGAGCTTTATTTTAAAAGAAAAATGAAATTTGGAGCACAAGTGGATTTCAAGTTATCGCTAATCAAAGTTTGCATTGGAAATGAAGAATTTATACAAACACTAATTATGAAGTTTTATTAAAAGCTTTGACATTGGCTAGAAATTACAGACGGGAAACCATTTGTTTGCTACTGAGAAGGATATCTCAAGGAAAATAGTTATATATTCATATGAATTTACTTTTCCATTTTTCGACCGAGGATTTAACCTGAGATCATGAAAGAGAGAATATAACGCAACAAGTAATTGAAGAAATAACCCAAACTCTTTCACCAAATGAACACTTAGACTTAAATGGCGATTTAAACCATTAAGGCGAGATTTTGAAGACAAATACATGATTACATAATTTTTGAAGAATTCCATGAGCTTTATTTTAAAAGAAAAATGAAATTTGGAGCACAAGTGGATTTCAAGTTATCGCTAATCAAAGTTTGCATTGGAAATGAAGAATTTATACAAACACTAATTATGAAGTTTTATTAAAAGCTTTGACATTGGCTAGAAATTACAGACGGGAAACCATTTGTTTGCTACTGAGAAGGATATCTCAAGGAAAATAGTTATATATTCATATGAATTTACTTTTCCATTTTTCGACCGAGGATTTAACCTGAGATCATGAAAGAGAGAATATAACGCAACAAGTAATTGAAGAAATAACCCAAACTCTTTCACCAAATGAACACTTAGACTTAAATGGCGATTTAAACCATTAAGGCGAGATTTTGAAGACAAATACATGATTACATAATTTTTGAAGAATTCCATGAGCTTTATTTTAAAAGAAAAATGAAATTTGGAGCACAAGTGGATTTCAAGTTATCGCTAATCAAAGTTTGCATTGGAAATGAAGAATTTATACAAACACTAATTATGAAGTTTTATTAAAAGCTTTGACATTGGCTAGAAATTACAGACGGGAAACCATTTGTTTGCTACTGAGAAGGATATCTCAAGGAAAATAGTTATATATTCATATGAATTTACTTTTCCATTTTTCGACCGAGGATTTAACCTGAGATCATGAAAGAGAGAATATAACGCAACAAGTAATTGAAGAAATAACCCAAACTCTTTCACCAAATGAACACTTAGACTTAAATGGCGATTTAAACCATTAAGGCGAGATTTTGAAGACAAATACATGATTACATAATTTTTGAAGAATTCCATGAGCTTTATTTTAAAAGAAAAATGAAATTTGGAGCACAAGTGGATTTCAAGTTATCGCTAATCAAAGTTTGCATTGGAAATGAAGAATTTATACAAACACTAATTATGAAGTTTTATTAAAAGCTTTGACATTGGCTAGAAATTACAGACGGGAAACCATTTGTTTGCTACTGAGAAGGATATCTCAAGGAAAATAGTTATATATTCATATGAATTTACTTTTCCATTTTTCGACCGAGGATTTAACCTGAGATCATGAAAGAGAGAATATAACGCAACAAGTAATTGAAGAAATAACCCAAACTCTTTCACCAAATGAACACTTAGACTTAAATGGCGATTTAAACCATTAAGGCGAGATTTTGAAGACAAATACATGATTACATAATTTTTGAAGAATTCCATGAGCTTTATTTTAAAAGAAAAATGAAATTTGGAGCACAAGTGGATTTCAAGTTATCGCTAATCAAAGTTTGCATTGGAAATGAAGAATTTATACAAACACTAATTATGAAGTTTTATTAAAAGCTTTGACATTGGCTAGAAATTACAGACGGGAAACCATTTGTTTGCTACTGAGAAGGATATCTCAAGGAAAATAGTTATATATTCATATGAATTTACTTTTCCATTTTTCGACCGAGGATTTAACCTGAGATCATGAAAGAGAGAATATAACGCAACAAGTAATTGAAGAAATAACCCAAACTCTTTCACCAAATGAACACTTAGACTTAAATGGCGATTTAAACCATTAAGGCGAGATTTTGAAGACAAATACATGATTACATAATTTTTGAAGAATTCCATGAGCTTTATTTTAAAAGAAAAATGAAATTTGGAGCACAAGTGGATTTCAAGTTATCGCTAATCAAAGTTTGCATTGGAAATGAAGAATTTATACAAACACTAATTATGAAGTTTTATTAAAAGCTTTGACATTGGCTAGAAATTACAGACGGGAAACCATTTGTTTGCTACTGAGAAGGATATCTCAAGGAAAATAGTTATATATTCATATGAATTTACTTTTCCATTTTTCGACCGAGGATTTAACCTGAGATCATGAAAGAGAGAATATAACGCAACAAGTAATTGAAGAAATAACCCAAACTCTTTCACCAAATGAACACTTAGACTTAAATGGCGATTTAAACCATTAAGGCGAGATTTTGAAGACAAATACATGATTACATAATTTTTGAAGAATTCCATGAGCTTTATTTTAAAAGAAAAATGAAATTTGGAGCACAAGTGGATTTCAAGTTATCGCTAATCAAAGTTTGCATTGGAAATGAAGAATTTATACAAACACTAATTATGAAGTTTTATTAAAAGCTTTGACATTGGCTAGAAATTACAGACGGGAAACCATTTGTTTGCTACTGAGAAGGATATCTCAAGGAAAATAGTTATATATTCATATGAATTTACTTTTCCATTTTTCGACCGAGGATTTAACCTGAGATCATGAAAGAGAGAATATAACGCAACAAGTAATTGAAGAAATAACCCAAACTCTTTCACCAAATGAACACTTAGACTTAAATGGCGATTTAAACCATTAAGGCGAGATTTTGAAGACAAATACATGATTACATAATTTTTGAAGAATTCCATGAGCTTTATTTTAAAAGAAAAATGAAATTTGGAGCACAAGTGGATTTCAAGTTATCGCTAATCAAAGTTTGCATTGGAAATGAAGAATTTATACAAACACTAATTATGAAGTTTTATTAAAAGCTTTGACATTGGCTAGAAATTACAGACGGGAAACCATTTGTTTGCTACTGAGAAGGATATCTCAAGGAAAATAGTTATATATTCATATGAATTTACTTTTCCATTTTTCGACCGAGGATTTAACCTGAGATCATGAAAGAGAGATTATAACGCAACAAGTAATTGAAGAAATAACCCAAACTCTTTCACCAAATGAACACTTAGACTTAAATGGCGATTTAAACCATTAAGGCGAGATTTTGAAGACAAATACATGATTACATAATTTTTGAAGAATTCCATGAGCTTTATTTTAAAAGAAAAATGAAATTTGGAGCACAAGTGGATTTCAAGTTATCGCTAATCAAAGTTTGCATTGGAAATGAAGAATTTATACAAACACTAATTATGAAGTTTTATTAAAAGCTTTGACATTGGCTAGAAATTACAGACGGGAAACCATTTGTTTGCTACTGAGAAGGATATCTCAAGGAAAATAGTTATATATTCATATGAATTTACTTTTCCATTTTTCGACCGAGGATTTAACCTGAGATCATGAAAGAGAGAATATAACGCAACAAGTAATTGAAGAAATAACCCAAACTCTTTCACCAAATGAACACTTAGACTTAAATGGCGATTTAAACCATTAAGGCGAGATTTTGAAGACAAATACATGATTACATAATTTTTGAAGAATTCCATGAGCTTTATTTTAAAAGAAAAATGAAATTTGGAGCACAAGTGGATTTCAAGTTATCGCTAATCAAAGTTTGCATTGGAAATGAAGAATTTATACAAACACTAATTATGAAGTTTTATTAAAAGCTTTGACATTGGCTAGAAATTACAGACGGGAAACCATTTGTTTGCTACTGAGAAGGATATCTCAAGGAAAATAGTTATATATTCATATGAATTTACTTTTCCATTTTTCGACCGAGGATTTAACCTGAGATCATGAAAGAGAGAATATAACGCAACAAGTAATTGAAGAAATAACCCAAACTCTTTCACCAAATGAACACTTAGACTTAAATGGCGATTTAAACCATTAAGGCGAGATTTTGAAGACAAATACATGAAATTTTTGAAGAATTCCATGAGCTTTATTTTAAAAGAAAAATGAAATTCGGAGCACAAGTGGATTTCAAGTTATCGCTAATCAAAGTTTGCATTGGAAATGAAGAATTTATACAAACACTAATTATGAAGTTTTATTAAAAGCTTTGACATTGGCTAGAAATTACAGACGGGAAACCATTTGTTTGCTACTGAGAAGGATATCTCAAGGAAAATAGTTATATATTCATATGAATTTACTTTTCCATTTTTCGACCGAGGATTTAACCTGAGATCATGAAAGAGAGAATATAACGCAACAAGTAATTGAAGAAATAACCCAAACTCTTTCACCAAATGAACACTTAGACTTAAATGGCGATTTAAACCATTAAGGCGAGATTTTGAAGACAAATACATGATTACATAATTTTTGAAGAATTCCATGAGCTTTATTTTAAAAGAAAAATGAAATTTGGAGCACAAGTGGATTTCAAGTTATCGCTAATCAAAGTTTGCATTGGAAATGAAGAATTTATACAAACACTAATTATGAAGTTTTATTAAAAGCTTTGACATTGGCTAGAAATTACAGACGGGAAACCATTTGTTTGCTACTGAGAAGGATATCTCAAGGAAAATAGTTATATATTCATATGAATTTACTTTTCCATTTTTCGACCGAGGATTTAACCTGAGATCATGAAAGAGAGAATATAACGCAACAAGTAATTGAAGAAATAACCCAAACTCTTTCACCAAATGAACACTTAGACTTAAATGGCGATTTAAACCATTAAGGCGAGATTTTGAAGACAAATACATGAAATTTTTGAAGAATTCCATGAGCTTTATTTTAAAAGAAAAATGAAATTTGGAGCACAAGTGGATTTCAAGTTATCGCTAATCAAAGTTTGCATTGGAAATGAAGAATTTATACAAACACTAATTATGAAGTTTTATTAAAAGCTTTGACATTGGCTAGAAATTACAGACGGGAAACCATTTGTTTGCTACTGAGAAGGATATCTCAAGGAAAATAGTTATATATTCATATGAATTTACTTTTCCATTTTTCGACCGAGGATTTAACCTGAGATCATGAAAGAGAGAATATAACGCAACAAGTAATTGAAGAAATAACCCAAACTCTTTCACCAAATGAACACTTAGACTTAAATGGCGATTTAAACCATTAAGGCGAGATTTTGAAGACAAATACATGATTACATAATTTTTGAAGAATTCCATGAGCTTTATTTTAAAAGAAAAATGAAATTTGGAGCACAAGTGGATTTCAAGTTATCGCTAATCAAAGTTTGCATTGGAAATGAAGAATTTATACAAACACTAATTATGAAGTTTTATTAAAAGCTTTGACATTGGCTAGAAATTACAGACGGGAAACCATTTGTTTGCTACTGAGAAGGATATCTCAAGGAAAATAGTTATATATTCATATGAATTTACTTTTCCATTTTTCGACCGAGGATTTAACCTGAGATCATGAAAGAGAGAATATAACGCAACAAGTAATTGAAGAAATAACCCAAACTCTTTCACCAAATGAACACTTAGACTTAAATGGCGATTTAAACCATTAAGGCGAGATTTTGAAGACAAATACATGATTACATAATTTTTGAAGAATTCCATGAGCTTTATTTTAAAAGAAAAATGAAATTTGGAGCACAAGTGGATTTCAAGTTATCGCTAATCAAAGTTTGCATTGGAAATGAAGAATTTATACAAACACTAATTATGAAGTTTTATTAAAAGCTTTGACATTGGCTAGAAATTACAGACGGGAAACCATTTGTTTGCTACTGAGAAGGATATCTCAAGGAAAATAGTTATATATTCATATGAATTTACTTTTCCATTTTTCGACCGAGGATTTAACCTGAGATCATGAAAGAGAGAATATAACGCAACAAGTAATTGAAGAAATAACCCAAACTCTTTCACCAAATGAACACTTAGACTTAAATGGCGATTTAAACCATTAAGGCGAGATTTTGAAGACAAATACATGATTACATAATTTTTGAAGAATTCCATGAGCTTTATTTTAAAAGAAAAATGAAATTTGGAGCACAAGTGGATTTCAAGTTATCGCTAATCAAAGTTTGCATTGGAAATGAAGAATTTATACAAACACTAATTATGAAGTTTTATTAAAAGCTTTGACATTGGCTAGAAATTACAGACGGGAAACCATTTGTTTGCTACTGAGAAGGATATCTCAAGGAAAATAGTTATATATTCATATGAATTTACTTTTCCATTTTTCGACCGAGGATTTAACCTGAGATCATGAAAGAGAGAATATAACGCAACAAGTAATTGAAGAAATAACCCAAACTCTTTCACCAAATGAACACTTAGACTTAAATGGCGATTTAAACCATTAAGGCGAGATTTTGAAGACAAATACATGATTACATAATTTTTGAAGAATTCCATGAGCTTTATTTTAAAAGAAAAATGAAATTTGGAGCACAAGTGGATTTCAAGTTATCGCTAATCAAAGTTTGCATTGGAAATGAAGAATTTATACAAACACTAATTATGAAGTTTTATTAAAAGCTTTGACATTGGCTAGAAATTACAGACGGGAAACCATTTGTTTGCTACTGAGAAGGATATCTCAAGGAAAATAGTTATATATTCATATGAATTTACTTTTCCATTTTTCGACCGAGGATTTAACCTGAGATCATGAAAGAGAGAATATAACGCAACAAGTAATTGAAGAAATAACCCAAACTCTTTCACCAAATGAACACTTAGACTTAAATGGCGATTTAAACCATTAAGGCGAGATTTTGAAGACAAATACATGATTACATAATTTTTGAAGAATTCCATGAGCTTTATTTTAAAAGAAAAATGAAATTTGGAGCACAAGTGGATTTCAAGTTATCGCTAATCAAAGTTTGCATTGGAAATGAAGAATTTATACAAACACTAATTATGAAGTTTTATTAAAAGCTTTGACATTGGCTAGAAATTACAGACGGGAAACCATTTGTTTGCTACTGAGAAGGATATCTCAAGGAAAATAGTTATATATTCATATGAATTTACTTTTCCATTTTTCGACCGAGGATTTAACCTGAGATCATGAAAGAGAGAATATAACGCAACAAGTAATTGAAGAAATAACCCAAACTCTTTCACCAAATGAACACTTAGACTTAAATGGCGATTTAAACCATTAAGGCGAGATTTTGAAGACAAATACATGATTACATAATTTTGAAGAATTCCATGAGCTTTATTTTAAAAGAAAAATGAAATTTGGAGCACAAGTGGATTTCAAGTTATCGCTAATCAAAGTTTGCATTGGAAATGAAGAATTTATACAAACACTAATTATGAAGTTTTATTAAAAGCTTTGACATTGGCTAGAAATTACAGACGGGAAACCATTTGTTTGCTACTGAGAAGGATATCTCAAGGAAAATAGTTATATATTCATATGAATTTACTTTTCCATTTTTCGACCGAGGATTTAACCTGAGATCATGAAAGAGAGAATATAACGCAACAAGTAATTGAAGAAATAACCCAAACTCTTTCACCAAATGAACACTTAGACTTAAATGGCGATTTAAACCATTAAGGCGAGATTTTGAAGACAAATACATGATTACATAATTTTTGAAGAATTCCATGAGCTTTATTTTAAAAGAAAAATGAAATTTGGAGCACAAGTGGATTTCAAGTTATCGCTAATCAAAGTTTGCATTGGAAATGAAGAATTTATACAAACACTAATTATGAAGTTTTATTAAAAGCTTTGACATTGGCTAGAAATTACAGACGGGAAACCATTTGTTTGCTACTGAGAAGGATATCTCAAGGAAAATAGTTATATATTCATATGAATTTACTTTTCCATTTTTCGACCGAGGATTTAACCTGAGATCATGAAAGAGAGAATATAACGCAACAAGTAATTGAAGAAATAACCCAAACTCTTTCACCAAATGAACACTTAGACTTAAATGGCGATTTAAACCATTAAGGCGAGATTTTGAAGACAAATACATGAAATTTTTGAAGAATTCCATGAGCTTTATTTTAAAAGAAAAATGAAATTCGGAGCACAAGTGGATTTCAAGTTATCGCTAATCAAAGTTTGCATTGGAAATGAAGAATTTATACAAACACTAATTATGAAGTTTTATTAAAAGCTTTGACATTGGCTAGAAATTACAGACGGGAAACCATTTGTTTGCTACTGAGAAGGATATCTCAAGGAAAATAGTTATATATTCATATGAATTTACTTTTCCATTTTTCGACCGAGGATTTAACCTGAGATCATGAAAGAGAGAATATAACGCAACAAGTAATTGAAGAAATAACCCAAACTCTTTCACCAAATGAACACTTAGACTTAAATGGCGATTTAAACCATTAAGGCGAGATTTTGAAGACAAATACATGATTACATAATTTTTGAAGAATTCCATGAGCTTTATTTTAAAAGAAAAATGAAATTTGGAGCACAAGTGGATTTCAAGTTATCGCTAATCAAAGTTTGCATTGGAAATGAAGAATTTATACAAACACTAATTATGAAGTTTTATTAAAAGCTTTGACATTGGCTAGAAATTACAGACGGGAAACCATTTGTTTGCTACTGAGAAGGATATCTCAAGGAAAATAGTTATATATTCATATGAATTTACTTTTCCATTTTTCGACCGAGGATTTAACCTGAGATCATGAAAGAGAGAATATAACGCAACAAGTAATTGAAGAAATAACCCAAACTCTTTCACCAAATGAACACTTAGACTTAAATGGCGATTTAAACCATTAAGGCGAGATTTTGAAGACAAATACATGATTACATAATTTTTGAAGAATTCCATGAGCTTTATTTTAAAAGAAAAATGAAATTTGGAGCACAAGTGGATTTCAAGTTATCGCTAATCAAAGTTTGCATTGGAAATGAAGAATTTATACAAACACTAATTATGAAGTTTTATTAAAAGCTTTGACATTGGCTAGAAATTACAGACGGGAAACCATTTGTTTGCTACTGAGAAGGATATCTCAAGGAAAATAGTTATATATTCATATGAATTTACTTTTCCATTTTTCGACCGAGGATTTAACCTGAGATCATGAAAGAGAGAATATAACGCAACAAGTAATTGAAGAAATAACCCAAACTCTTTCACCAAATGAACACTTAGACTTAAATGGCGATTTAAACCATTAAGGCGAGATTTTGAAGACAAATACATGATTACATAATTTTTGAAGAATTCCATGAGCTTTATTTTAAAAGAAAAATGAAATTTGGAGCACAAGTGGATTTCAAGTTATCGCTAATCAAAGTTTGCATTGGAAATGAAGAATTTATACAAACACTAATTATGAAGTTTTATTAAAAGCTTTGACATTGGCTAGAAATTACAGACGGGAAACCATTTGTTTGCTACTGAGAAGGATATCTCAAGGAAAATAGTTATATATTCATATGAATTTACTTTTCCATTTTTCGACCGAGGATTTAACCTGAGATCATGAAAGAGAGAATATAACGCAACAAGTAATTGAAGAAATAACCCAAACTCTTTCACCAAATGAACACTTAGACTTAAATGGCGATTTAAACCATTAAGGCGAGATTTTGAAGACAAATACATGATTACATAATTTTTGAAGAATTCCATGAGCTTTATTTTAAAAGAAAAATGAAATTTGGAGCACAAGTGGATTTCAAGTTATCGCTAATCAAAGTTTGCATTGGAAATGAAGAATTTATACAAACACTAATTATGAAGTTTTATTAAAAGCTTTGACATTGGCTAGAAATTACAGACGGGAAACCATTTGTTTGCTACTGAGAAGGATATCTCAAGGAAAATAGTTATATATTCATATGAATTTACTTTTCCATTTTTCGACCGAGGATTTAACCTGAGATCATGAAAGAGAGAATATAACGCAACAAGTAATTGAAGAAATAACCCAAACTCTTTCACCAAATGAACACTTAGACTTAAATGGCGATTTAAACCATTAAGGCGAGATTTTGAAGACAAATACATGATTACATAATTTTTGAAGAATTCCATGAGCTTTATTTTAAAAGAAAAATGAAATTTGGAGCACAAGTGGATTTCAAGTTATCGCTAATCAAAGTTTGCATTGGAAATGAAGAATTTATACAAACACTAATTATGAAGTTTTATTAAAAGCTTTGACATTGGCTAGAAATTACAGACGGGAAACCATTTGTTTGCTACTGAGAAGGATATCTCAAGGAAAATAGTTATATATTCATATGAATTTACTTTTCCATTTTTCGACCGAGGATTTAACCTGAGATCATGAAAGAGAGAATATAACGCAACAAGTAATTGAAGAAATAACCCAAACTCTTTCACCAAATGAACACTTAGACTTAAATGGCGATTTAAACCATTAAGGCGAGATTTTGAAGACAAATACATGATTACATAATTTTTGAAGAATTCCATGAGCTTTATTTTAAAAGAAAAATGAAATTTGGAGCACAAGTGGATTTCAAGTTATCGCTAATCAAAGTTTGCATTGGAAATGAAGAATTTATACAAACACTAATTATGAAGTTTTATTAAAAGCTTTGACATTGGCTAGAAATTACAGACGGGAAACCATTTGTTTGCTACTGAGAAGGATATCTCAAGGAAAATAGTTATATATTCATATGAATTTACTTTTCCATTTTTCGACCGAGGATTTAACCTGAGATCATGAAAGAGAGAATATAACGCAACAAGTAATTGAAGAAATAACCCAAACTCTTTCACCAAATGAACACTTAGACTTAAATGGCGATTTAAACCATTAAGGCGAGATTTTGAAGACAAATACATGATTACATAATTTTTGAAGAATTCCATGAGCTTTATTTTAAAAGAAAAATGAAATTTGGAGCACAAGTGGATTTCAAGTTATCGCTAATCAAAGTTTGCATTGGAAATGAAGAATTTATACAAACACTAATTATGAAGTTTTATTAAAAGCTTTGACATTGGCTAGAAATTACAGACGGGAAACCATTTGTTTGCTACTGAGAAGGATATCTCAAGGAAAATAGTTATATATTCATATGAATTTACTTTTCCATTTTTCGACCGAGGATTTAACCTGAGATCATGAAAGAGAGATTATAACGCAACAAGTAATTGAAGAAATAACCCAAACTCTTTCACCAAATGAACACTTAGACTTAAATGGCGATTTAAACCATTAAGGCGAGATTTTGAAGACAAATACATGATTACATAATTTTTGAAGAATTCCATGAGCTTTATTTTAAAAGAAAAATGAAATTTGGAGCACAAGTGGATTTCAAGTTATCGCTAATCAAAGTTTGCATTGGAAATGAAGAATTTATACAAACACTAATTATGAAGTTTTATTAAAAGCTTTGACATTGGCTAGAAATTACAGACGGGAAACCATTTGTTTGCTACTGAGAAGGATATCTCAAGGAAAATAGTTATATATTCATATGAATTTACTTTTCCATTTTTCGACCGAGGATTTAACCTGAGATCATGAAAGAGAGAATATAACGCAACAAGTAATTGAAGAAATAACCCAAACTCTTTCACCAAATGAACACTTAGACTTAAATGGCGATTTAAACCATTAAGGCGAGATTTTGAAGACAAATACATGATTACATAATTTTTGAAGAATTCCATGAGCTTTATTTTAAAAGAAAAATGAAATTTGGAGCACAAGTGGATTTCAAGTTATCGCTAATCAAAGTTTGCATTGGAAATGAAGAATTTATACAAACACTAATTATGAAGTTTTATTAAAAGCTTTGACATTGGCTAGAAATTACAGACGGGAAACCATTTGTTTGCTACTGAGAAGGATATCTCAAGGAAAATAGTTATATATTCATATGAATTTACTTTTCCATTTTTCGACCGAGGATTTAACCTGAGATCATGAAAGAGAGAATATAACGCAACAAGTAATTGAAGAAATAACCCAAACTCTTTCACCAAATGAACACTTAGACTTAAATGGCGATTTAAACCATTAAGGCGAGATTTTGAAGACAAATACATGAAATTTTTGAAGAATTCCATGAGCTTTATTTTAAAAGAAAAATGAAATTCGGAGCACAAGTGGATTTCAAGTTATCGCTAATCAAAGTTTGCATTGGAAATGAAGAATTTATACAAACACTAATTATGAAGTTTTATTAAAAGCTTTGACATTGGCTAGAAATTACAGACGGGAAACCATTTGTTTGCTACTGAGAAGGATATCTCAAGGAAAATAGTTATATATTCATATGAATTTACTTTTCCATTTTTCGACCGAGGATTTAACCTGAGATCATGAAAGAGAGAATATAACGCAACAAGTAATTGAAGAAATAACCCAAACTCTTTCACCAAATGAACACTTAGACTTAAATGGCGATTTAAACCATTAAGGCGAGATTTTGAAGACAAATACATGATTACATAATTTTTGAAGAATTCCATGAGCTTTATTTTAAAAGAAAAATGAAATTTGGAGCACAAGTGGATTTCAAGTTATCGCTAATCAAAGTTTGCATTGGAAATGAAGAATTTATACAAACACTAATTATGAAGTTTTATTAAAAGCTTTGACATTGGCTAGAAATTACAGACGGGAAACCATTTGTTTGCTACTGAGAAGGATATCTCAAGGAAAATAGTTATATATTCATATGAATTTACTTTTCCATTTTTCGACCGAGGATTTAACCTGAGATCATGAAAGAGAGAATATAACGCAACAAGTAATTGAAGAAATAACCCAAACTCTTTCACCAAATGAACACTTAGACTTAAATGGCGATTTAAACCATTAAGGCGAGATTTTGAAGACAAATACATGATTACATAATTTTTGAAGAATTCCATGAGCTTTATTTTAAAAGAAAAATGAAATTTGGAGCACAAGTGGATTTCAAGTTATCGCTAATCAAAGTTTGCATTGGAAATGAAGAATTTATACAAACACTAATTATGAAGTTTTATTAAAAGCTTTGACATTGGCTAGAAATTACAGACGGGAAACCATTTGTTTGCTACTGAGAAGGATATCTCAAGGAAAATAGTTATATATTCATATGAATTTACTTTTCCATTTTTCGACCGAGGATTTAACCTGAGATCATGAAAGAGAGAATATAACGCAACAAGTAATTGAAGAAATAACCCAAACTCTTTCACCAAATGAACACTTAGACTTAAATGGCGATTTAAACCATTAAGGCGAGATTTTGAAGACAAATACATGATTACATAATTTTTGAAGAATTCCATGAGCTTTATTTTAAAAGAAAAATGAAATTTGGAGCACAAGTGGATTTCAAGTTATCGCTAATCAAAGTTTGCATTGGAAATGAAGAATTTATACAAACACTAATTATGAAGTTTTATTAAAAGCTTTGACATTGGCTAGAAATTACAGACGGGAAACCATTTGTTTGCTACTGAGAAGGATATCTCAAGGAAAATAGTTATATATTCATATGAATTTACTTTTCCATTTTTCGACCGAGGATTTAACCTGAGATCATGAAAGAGAGAATATAACGCAACAAGTAATTGAAGAAATAACCCAAACTCTTTCACCAAATGAACACTTAGACTTAAATGGCGATTTAAACCATTAAGGCGAGATTTTGAAGACAAATACATGATTACATAATTTTTGAAGAATTCCATGAGCTTTATTTTAAAAGAAAAATGAAATTTGGAGCACAAGTGGATTTCAAGTTATCGCTAATCAAAGTTTGCATTGGAAATGAAG
Organism: Lytechinus pictus; assembly: GCF_037042905.1. NCBI lineage: Eukaryota > Metazoa > Echinodermata > Echinoidea > Temnopleuroida > Toxopneustidae > Lytechinus > Lytechinus pictus. Next base: position 108,206 of record NW_026974208.1, on the reverse strand, counting down.
AATTTATACAAACACTAATTATGAAGTTTTATTAAAAGCTTTGACATTGGCTAGAAATTACAGACGGGAAACCATTTGTTTGCTACTGAGAAGGATATCTCAAGGAAAATAGTTATATATTCATATGAATTTACTTTTCCATTTTTCGACCGAGGATTTAACCTGAGATCATGAAAGAGAGAATATAACGCAACAAGTAATTGAAGAAATAACCCAAACTCTTTCACCAAATGAACACTTAGACTTAAATGGCGATTTAAACCATTAAGGCGAGATTTTGAAGACAAATACATGATTACATAATTTTTGAAGAATTCCATGAGCTTTATTTTAAAAGAAAAATGAAATTTGGAGCACAAGTGGATTTCAAGTTATCGCTAATCAAAGTTTGCATTGGAAATGAAGAATTTATACAAACACTAATTATGAAGTTTTATTAAAAGCTTTGACATTGGCTAGAAATTACAGACGGGAAACCATTTGTTTGCTACTGAGAAGGATATCTCAAGGAAAATAGTTATATATTCATATGAATTTACTTTTCCATTTTTCGACCGAGGATTTAACCTGAGATCATGAAAGAGAGAATATAACGCAACAAGTAATTGAAGAAATAACCCAAACTCTTTCACCAAATGAACACTTAGACTTAAATGGCGATTTAAACCATTAAGGCGAGATTTTGAAGACAAATACATGATTACATAATTTTTGAAGAATTCCATGAGCTTTATTTTAAAAGAAAAATGAAATTTGGAGCACAAGTGGATTTCAAGTTATCGCTAATCAAAGTTTGCATTGGAAATGAAGAATTTATACAAACACTAATTATGAAGTTTTATTAAAAGCTTTGACATTGGCTAGAAATTACAGACGGGAAACCATTTGTTTGCTACTGAGAAGGATATCTCAAGGAAAATAGTTATATATTCATATGAATTTACTTTTCCATTTTTCGACCGAGGATTTAACCTGAGATCATGAAAGAGAGAATATAACGCAACAAGTAATTGAAGAAATAACCCAAACTCTTTCACCAAATGAACACTTAGACTTAAATGGCGATTTAAACCATTAAGGCGAGATTTTGAAGACAAATACATGATTACATAATTTTTGAAGAATTCCATGAGCTTTATTTTAAAAGAAAAATGAAATTTGGAGCACAAGTGGATTTCAAGTTATCGCTAATCAAAGTTTGCATTGGAAATGAAGAATTTATACAAACACTAATTATGAAGTTTTATTAAAAGCTTTGACATTGGCTAGAAATTACAGACGGGAAACCATTTGTTTGCTACTGAGAAGGATATCTCAAGGAAAATAGTTATATATTCATATGAATTTACTTTTCCATTTTTCGACCGAGGATTTAACCTGAGATCATGAAAGAGAGAATATAACGCAACAAGTAATTGAAGAAATAACCCAAACTCTTTCACCAAATGAACACTTAGACTTAAATGGCGATTTAAACCATTAAGGCGAGATTTTGAAGACAAATACATGATTACATAATTTTTGAAGAATTCCATGAGCTTTATTTTAAAAGAAAAATGAAATTTGGAGCACAAGTGGATTTCAAGTTATCGCTAATCAAAGTTTGCATTGGAAATGAAGAATTTATACAAACACTAATTATGAAGTTTTATTAAAAGCTTTGACATTGGCTAGAAATTACAGACGGGAAACCATTTGTTTGCTACTGAGAAGGATATCTCAAGGAAAATAGTTATATATTCATATGAATTTACTTTTCCATTTTTCGACCGAGGATTTAACCTGAGATCATGAAAGAGAGAATATAACGCAACAAGTAATTGAAGAAATAACCCAAACTCTTTCACCAAATGAACACTTAGACTTAAATGGCGATTTAAACCATTAAGGCGAGATTTTGAAGACAAATACATGATTACATAATTTTTGAAGAATTCCATGAGCTTTATTTTAAAAGAAAAATGAAATTTGGAGCACAAGTGGATTTCAAGTTATCGCTAATCAAAGTTTGCATTGGAAATGAAGAATTTATACAAACACTAATTATGAAGTTTTATTAAAAGCTTTGACATTGGCTAGAAATTACAGACGGGAAACCATTTGTTTGCTACTGAGAAGGATATCTCAAGGAAAATAGTTATATATTCATATGAATTTACTTTTCCATTTTTCGACCGAGGATTTAACCTGAGATCATGAAAGAGAGAATATAACGCAACAAGTAATTGAAGAAATAACCCAAACTCTTTCACCAAATGAACACTTAGACTTAAATGGCGATTTAAACCATTAAGGCGAGATTTTGAAGACAAATACATGATTACATAATTTTTGAAGAATTCCATGAGCTTTATTTTAAAAGAAAAATGAAATTTGGAGCACAAGTGGATTTCAAGTTATCGCTAATCAAAGTTTGCATTGGAAATGAAGAATTTATACAAACACTAATTATGAAGTTTTATTAAAAGCTTTGACATTGGCTAGAAATTACAGACGGGAAACCATTTGTTTGCTACTGAGAAGGATATCTCAAGGAAAATAGTTATATATTCATATGAATTTACTTTTCCATTTTTCGACCGAGGATTTAACCTGAGATCATGAAAGAGAGAATATAACGCAACAAGTAATTGAAGAAATAACCCAAACTCTTTCACCAAATGAACACTTAGACTTAAATGGCGATTTAAACCATTAAGGCGAGATTTTGAAGACAAATACATGATTACATAATTTTTGAAGAATTCCATGAGCTTTATTTTAAAAGAAAAATGAAATTTGGAGCACAAGTGGATTTCAAGTTATCGCTAATCAAAGTTTGCATTGGAAATGAAGAATTTATACAAACACTAATTATGAAGTTTTATTAAAAGCTTTGACATTGGCTAGAAATTACAGACGGGAAACCATTTGTTTGCTACTGAGAAGGATATCTCAAGGAAAATAGTTATATATTCATATGAATTTACTTTTCCATTTTTCGACCGAGGATTTAACCTGAGATCATGAAAGAGAGAATATAACGCAACAAGTAATTGAAGAAATAACCCAAACTCTTTCACCAAATGAACACTTAGACTTAAATGGCGATTTAAACCATTAAGGCGAGATTTTGAAGACAAATACATGATTACATAATTTTTGAAGAATTCCATGAGCTTTATTTTAAAAGAAAAATGAAATTTGGAGCACAAGTGGATTTCAAGTTATCGCTAATCAAAGTTTGCATTGGAAATGAAGAATTTATACAAACACTAATTATGAAGTTTTATTAAAAGCTTTGACATTGGCTAGAAATTACAGACGGGAAACCATTTGTTTGCTACTGAGAAGGATATCTCAAGGAAAATAGTTATATATTCATATGAATTTACTTTTCCATTTTTCGACCGAGGATTTAACCTGAGATCATGAAAGAGAGAATATAACGCAACAAGTAATTGAAGAAATAACCCAAACTCTTTCACCAAATGAACACTTAGACTTAAATGGCGATTTAAACCATTAAGGCGAGATTTTGAAGACAAATACATGATTACATAATTTTTGAAGAATTCCATGAGCTTTATTTTAAAAGAAAAATGAAATTTGGAGCACAAGTGGATTTCAAGTTATCGCTAATCAAAGTTTGCATTGGAAATGAAGAATTTATACAAACACTAATTATGAAGTTTTATTAAAAGCTTTGACATTGGCTAGAAATTACAGACGGGAAACCATTTGTTTGCTACTGAGAAGGATATCTCAAGGAAAATAGTTATATATTCATATGAATTTACTTTTCCATTTTTCGACCGAGGATTTAACCTGAGATCATGAAAGAGAGAATATAACGCAACAAGTAATTGAAGAAATAACCCAAACTCTTTCACCAAATGAACACTTAGACTTAAATGGCGATTTAAACCATTAAGGCGAGATTTTGAAGACAAATACATGATTACATAATTTTTGAAGAATTCCATGAGCTTTATTTTAAAAGAAAAATGAAATTTGGAGCACAAGTGGATTTCAAGTTATCGCTAATCAAAGTTTGCATTGGAAATGAAGAATTTATACAAACACTAATTATGAAGTTTTATTAAAAGCTTTGACATTGGCTAGAAATTACAGACGGGAAACCATTTGTTTGCTACTGAGAAGGATATCTCAAGGAAAATAGTTATATATTCATATGAATTTACTTTTCCATTTTTCGACCGAGGATTTAACCTGAGATCATGAAAGAGAGAATATAACGCAACAAGTAATTGAAGAAATAACCCAAACTCTTTCACCAAATGAACACTTAGACTTAAATGGCGATTTAAACCATTAAGGCGAGATTTTGAAGACAAATACATGATTACATAATTTTTGAAGAATTCCATGAGCTTTATTTTAAAAGAAAAATGAAATTTGGAGCACAAGTGGATTTCAAGTTATCGCTAATCAAAGTTTGCATTGGAAATGAAGAATTTATACAAACACTAATTATGAAGTTTTATTAAAAGCTTTGACATTGGCTAGAAATTACAGACGGGAAACCATTTGTTTGCTACTGAGAAGGATATCTCAAGGAAAATAGTTATATATTCATATGAATTTACTTTTCCATTTTTCGACCGAGGATTTAACCTGAGATCATGAAAGAGAGAATATAACGCAACAAGTAATTGAAGAAATAACCCAAACTCTTTCACCAAATGAACACTTAGACTTAAATGGCGATTTAAACCATTAAGGCGAGATTTTGAAGACAAATACATGATTACATAATTTTTGAAGAATTCCATGAGCTTTATTTTAAAAGAAAAATGAAATTTGGAGCACAAGTGGATTTCAAGTTATCGCTAATCAAAGTTTGCATTGGAAATGAAGAATTTATACAAACACTAATTATGAAGTTTTATTAAAAGCTTTGACATTGGCTAGAAATTACAGACGGGAAACCATTTGTTTGCTACTGAGAAGGATATCTCAAGGAAAATAGTTATATATTCATATGAATTTACTTTTCCATTTTTCGACCGAGGATTTAACCTGAGATCATGAAAGAGAGAATATAACGCAACAAGTAATTGAAGAAATAACCCAAACTCTTTCACCAAATGAACACTTAGACTTAAATGGCGATTTAAACCATTAAGGCGAGATTTTGAAGACAAATACATGATTACATAATTTTTGAAGAATTCCATGAGCTTTATTTTAAAAGAAAAATGAAATTTGGAGCACAAGTGGATTTCAAGTTATCGCTAATCAAAGTTTGCATTGGAAATGAAGAATTTATACAAACACTAATTATGAAGTTTTATTAAAAGCTTTGACATTGGCTAGAAATTACAGACGGGAAACCATTTGTTTGCTACTGAGAAGGATATCTCAAGGAAAATAGTTATATATTCATATGAATTTACTTTTCCATTTTTCGACCGAGGATTTAACCTGAGATCATGAAAGAGAGAATTATAACGCAACAAGTAATTGAAGAAATAACCCAAACTCTTTCACCAAATGAACACTTAGACTTAAATGGCGATTTAAACCATTAAGGCGAGATTTTGAAGACAAATACATGATTACATAATTTTTGAAGAATTCCATGAGCTTTATTTTAAAAGAAAAATGAAATTTGGAGCACAAGTGGATTTCAAGTTATCGCTAATCAAAGTTTGCATTGGAAATGAAGAATTTATACAAACACTAATTATGAAGTTTTATTAAAAGCTTTGACATTGGCTAGAAATTACAGACGGGAAACCATTTGTTTGCTACTGAGAAGGATATCTCAAGGAAAATAGTTATATATTCATATGAATTTACTTTTCCATTTTTCGACCGAGGATTTAACCTGAGATCATGAAAGAGAGAATATAACGCAACAAGTAATTGAAGAAATAACCCAAACTCTTTCACCAAATGAACACTTAGACTTAAATGGCGATTTAAACCATTAAGGCGAGATTTTGAAGACAAATACATGATTACATAATTTTTGAAGAATTCCATGAGCTTTATTTTAAAAGAAAAATGAAATTTGGAGCACAAGTGGATTTCAAGTTATCGCTAATCAAAGTTTGCATTGGAAATGAAGAATTTATACAAACACTAATTATGAAGTTTTATTAAAAGCTTTGACATTGGCTAGAAATTACAGACGGGAAACCATTTGTTTGCTACTGAGAAGGATATCTCAAGGAAAATAGTTATATATTCATATGAATTTACTTTTCCATTTTTCGACCGAGGATTTAACCTGAGATCATGAAAGAGAGAATATAACGCAACAAGTAATTGAAGAAATAACCCAAACTCTTTCACCAAATGAACACTTAGACTTAAATGGCGATTTAAACCATTAAGGCGAGATTTTGAAGACAAATACATGATTACATAATTTTTGAAGAATTCCATGAGCTTTATTTTAAAAGAAAAATGAAATTTGGAGCACAAGTGGATTTCAAGTTATCGCTAATCAAAGTTTGCATTGGAAATGAAGAATTTATACAAACACTAATTATGAAGTTTTATTAAAAGCTTTGACATTGGCTAGAAATTACAGACGGGAAACCATTTGTTTGCTACTGAGAAGGATATCTCAAGGAAAATAGTTATATATTCATATGAATTTACTTTTCCATTTTTCGACCGAGGATTTAACCTGAGATCATGAAAGAGAGAATATAACGCAACAAGTAATTGAAGAAATAACCCAAACTCTTTCACCAAATGAACACTTAGACTTAAATGGCGATTTAAACCATTAAGGCGAGATTTTGAAGACAAATACATGATTACATAATTTTTGAAGAATTCCATGAGCTTTATTTTAAAAGAAAAATGAAATTTGGAGCACAAGTGGATTTCAAGTTATCGCTAATCAAAGTTTGCATTGGAAATGAAGAATTTATACAAACACTAATTATGAAGTTTTATTAAAAGCTTTGACATTGGCTAGAAATTACAGACGGGAAACCATTTGTTTGCTACTGAGAAGGATATCTCAAGGAAAATAGTTATATATTCATATGAATTTACTTTTCCATTTTTCGACCGAGGATTTAACCTGAGATCATGAAAGAGAGAATATAACGCAACAAGTAATTGAAGAAATAACCCAAACTCTTTCACCAAATGAACACTTAGACTTAAATGGCGATTTAAACCATTAAGGCGAGATTTTGAAGACAAATACATGATTACATAATTTTTGAAGAATTCCATGAGCTTTATTTTAAAAGAAAAATGAAATTTGGAGCACAAGTGGATTTCAAGTTATCGCTAATCAAAGTTTGCATTGGAAATGAAGAATTTATACAAACACTAATTATGAAGTTTTATTAAAAGCTTTGACATTGGCTAGAAATTACAGACGGGAAACCATTTGTTTGCTACTGAGAAGGATATCTCAAGGAAAATAGTTATATATTCATATGAATTTACTTTTCCATTTTTCGACCGAGGATTTAACCTGAGATCATGAAAGAGAGAATATAACGCAACAAGTAATTGAAGAAATAACCCAAACTCTTTCACCAAATGAACACTTAGACTTAAATGGCGATTTAAACCATTAAGGCGAGATTTTGAAGACAAATACATGATTACATAATTTTTGAAGAATTCCATGAGCTTTATTTTAAAAGAAAAATGAAATTTGGAGCACAAGTGGATTTCAAGTTATCGCTAATCAAAGTTTGCATTGGAAATGAAGAATTTATACAAACACTAATTATGAAGTTTTATTAAAAGCTTTGACATTGGCTAGAAATTACAGACGGGAAACCATTTGTTTGCTACTGAGAAGGATATCTCAAGGAAAATAGTTATATATTCATATGAATTTACTTTTCCATTTTTCGACCGAGGATTTAACCTGAGATCATGAAAGAGAGAATATAACGCAACAAGTAATTGAAGAAATAACCCAAACTCTTTCACCAAATGAACACTTAGACTTAAATGGCGATTTAAACCATTAAGGCGAGATTTTGAAGACAAATACATGATTACATAATTTTTGAAGAATTCCATGAGCTTTATTTTAAAAGAAAAATGAAATTTGGAGCACAAGTGGATTTCAAGTTATCGCTAATCAAAGTTTGCATTGGAAATGAAGAATTTATACAAACACTAATTATGAAGTTTTATTAAAAGCTTTGACATTGGCTAGAAATTACAGACGGGAAACCATTTGTTTGCTACTGAGAAGGATATCTCAAGGAAAATAGTTATATATTCATATGAATTTACTTTTCCATTTTTCGACCGAGGATTTAACCTGAGATCATGAAAGAGAGAATATAACGCAACAAGTAATTGAAGAAATAACCCAAACTCTTTCACCAAATGAACACTTAGACTTAAATGGCGATTTAAACCATTAAGGCGAGATTTTGAAGACAAATACATGGTTACATAATTTTTGAAGAATTCCATGAGCTTTATTTTAAAAGAAAAATGAAATTTGGAGCACAAGTGGATTTCAAGTTATCGCTAATCAAAGTTTGCATTGGAAATGAAGAATTTATACAAACACTAATTATGAAGTTTTATTAAAAGCTTTGACATTGGCTAGAAATTACAGACGGGAAACCATTTGTTTGCTACTGAGAAGGATATCTCAAGGAAAATAGTTATATATTCATATGAATTTACTTTTCCATTTTTCGACCGAGGATTTAACCTGAGATCATGAAAGAGAGAATATAACGCAACAAGTAATTGAAGAAATAACCCAAACTCTTTCACCAAATGAACACTTAGACTTAAATGGCGATTTAAACCATTAAGGCGAGATTTTGAAGACAAATACATGATTACATAATTTTTGAAGAATTCCATGAGCTTTATTTTAAAAGAAAAATGAAATTTGGAGCACAAGTGGATTTCAAGTTATCGCTAATCAAAGTTTGCATTGGAAATGAAGAATTTATACAAACACTAATTATGAAGTTTTATTAAAAGCTTTGACATTGGCTAGAAATTACAGACGGGAAACCATTTGTTTGCTACTGAGAAGGATATCTCAAGGAAAATAGTTATATATTCATATGAATTTACTTTTCCATTTTTCGACCGAGGATTTAACCTGAGATCATGAAAGAGAGAATATAACGCAACAAGTAATTGAAGAAATAACCCAAACTCTTTCACCAAATGAACACTTAGACTTAAATGGCGATTTAAACCATTAAGGCGAGATTTTGAAGACAAATACATGATTACATAATTTTTGAAGAATTCCATGAGCTTTATTTTAAAAGAAAAATGAAATTTGGAGCACAAGTGGATTTCAAGTTATCGCTAATCAAAGTTTGCATTGGAAATGAAGAATTTATACAAACACTAATTATGAAGTTTTATTAAAAGCTTTGACATTGGCTAGAAATTACAGACGGGAAACCATTTGTTTGCTACTGAGAAGGATATCTCAAGGAAAATAGTTATATATTCATATGAATTTACTTTTCCATTTTTCGACCGAGGATTTAACCTGAGATCATGAAAGAGAGAATATAACGCAACAAGTAATTGAAGAAATAACCCAAACTCTTTCACCAAATGAACACTTAGACTTAAATGGCGATTTAAACCATTAAGGCGAGATTTTGAAGACAAATACATGATTACATAATTTTTGAAGAATTCCATGAGCTTTATTTTAAAAGAAAAATGAAATTTGGAGCACAAGTGGATTTCAAGTTATCGCTAATCAAAGTTTGCATTGGAAATGAAGAATTTATACAAACACTAATTATGAAGTTTTATTAAAAGCTTTGACATTGGCTAGAAATTACAGACGGGAAACCATTTGTTTGCTACTGAGAAGGATATCTCAAGGAAAATAGTTATATATTCATATGAATTTACTTTTCCATTTTTCGACCGAGGATTTAACCTGAGATCATGAAAGAGAGAATATAACGCAACAAGTAATTGAAGAAATAACCCAAACTCTTTCACCAAATGAACACTTAGACTTAAATGGCGATTTAAACCATTAAGGCGAGATTTTGAAGACAAATACATGATTACATAATTTTTGAAGAATTCCATGAGCTTTATTTTAAAAGAAAAATGAAATTTGGAGCACAAGTGGATTTCAAGTTATCGCTAATCAAAGTTTGCATTGGAAATGAAGAATTTATACAAACACTAATTATGAAGTTTTATTAAAAGCTTTGACATTGGCTAGAAATTACAGACGGGAAACCATTTGTTTGCTACTGAGAAGGATATCTCAAGGAAAATAGTTATATATTCATATGAATTTACTTTTCCATTTTTCGACCGAGGATTTAACCTGAGATCATGAAAGAGAGAATATAACGCAACAAGTAATTGAAGAAATAACCCAAACTCTTTCACCAAATGAACACTTAGACTTAAATGGCGATTTAAACCATTAAGGCGAGATTTTGAAGACAAATACATGATTACATAATTTTTGAAGAATTCCATGAGCTTTATTTTAAAAGAAAAATGAAATTTGGAGCACAAGTGGATTTCAAGTTATCGCTAATCAAAGTTTGCATTGGAAATGAAGAATTTATACAAACACTAATTATGAAGTTTTATTAAAAGCTTTGACATTGGCTAGAAATTACAGACGGGAAACCATTTGTTTGCTACTGAGAAGGATATCTCAAGGAAAATAGTTATATATTCATATGAATTTACTTTTCCATTTTTCGACCGAGGATTTAACCTGAGATCATGAAAGAGAGAATATAACGCAACAAGTAATTGAAGAAATAACCCAAACTCTTTCACCAAATGAACACTTAGACTTAAATGGCGATTTAAACCATTAAGGCGAGATTTTGAAGACAAATACATGATTACATAATTTTTGAAGAATTCCATGAGCTTTATTTTAAAAGAAAAATGAAATTTGGAGCACAAGTGGATTTCAAGTTATCGCTAATCAAAGTTTGCATTGGAAATGAAGAATTTATACAAACACTAATTATGAAGTTTTATTAAAAGCTTTGACATTGGCTAGAAATTACAGACGGGAAACCATTTGTTTGCTACTGAGAAGGATATCTCAAGGAAAATAGTTATATATTCATATGAATTTACTTTTCCATTTTTCGACCGAGGATTTAACCTGAGATCATGAAAGAGAGAATATAACGCAACAAGTAATTGAAGAAATAACCCAAACTCTTTCACCAAATGAACACTTAGACTTAAATGGCGATTTAAACCATTAAGGCGAGATTTTGAAGACAAATACATGATTACATAATTTTTGAAGAATTCCATGAGCTTTATTTTAAAAGAAAAATGAAATTTGGAGCACAAGTGGATTTCAAGTTATCGCTAATCAAAGTTTGCATTGGAAATGAAGAATTTATACAAACACTAATTATGAAGTTTTATTAAAAGCTTTGACATTGGCTAGAAATTACAGACGGGAAACCATTTGTTTGCTACTGAGAAGGATATCTCAAGGAAAATAGTTATATATTCATATGAATTTACTTTTCCATTTTTCGACCGAGGATTTAACCTGAGATCATGAAAGAGAGAATATAACGCAACAAGTAATTGAAGAAATAACCCAAACTCTTTCACCAAATGAACACTTAGACTTAAATGGCGATTTAAACCATTAAGGCGAGATTTTGAAGACAAATACATGATTACATAATTTTTGAAGAATTCCATGAGCTTTATTTTAAAAGAAAAATGAAATTTGGAGCACAAGTGGATTTCAAGTTATCGCTAATCAAAGTTTGCATTGGAAATGAAGAATTTATACAAACACTAATTATGAAGTTTTATTAAAAGCTTTGACATTGGCTAGAAATTACAGACGGGAAACCATTTGTTTGCTACTGAGAAGGATATCTCAAGGAAAATAGTTATATATTCATATGAATTTACTTTTCCATTTTTCGACCGAGGATTTAACCTGAGATCATGAAAGAGAGAATATAACGCAACAAGTAATTGAAGAAATAACCCAAACTCTTTCACCAAATGAACACTTAGACTTAAATGGCGATTTAAACCATTAAGGCGAGATTTTGAAGACAAATACATGATTACATAATTTTTGAAGAATTCCATGAGCTTTATTTTAAAAGAAAAATGAAATTTGGAGCACAAGTGGATTTCAAGTTATCGCTAATCAAAGTTTGCATTGGAAATGAAGAATTTATACAAACACTAATTATGAAGTTTTATTAAAAGCTTTGACATTGGCTAGAAATTACAGACGGGAAACCATTTGTTTGCTACTGAGAAGGATATCTCAAGGAAAATAGTTATATATTCATATGAATTTACTTTTCCATTTTTCGACCGAGGATTTAACCTGAGATCATGAAAGAGAGAATATAACGCAACAAGTAATTGAAGAAATAACCCAAACTCTTTCACCAAATGAACACTTAGACTTAAATGGCGATTTAAACCATTAAGGCGAGATTTTGAAGACAAATACATGATTACATAATTTTTGAAGAATTCCATGAGCTTTATTTTAAAAGAAAAATGAAATTTGGAGCACAAGTGGATTTCAAGTTATCGCTAATCAAAGTTTGCATTGGAAATGAAGAATTTATACAAACACTAATTATGAAGTTTTATTAAAAGCTTTGACATTGGCTAGAAATTACAGACGGGAAACCATTTGTTTGCTACTGAGAAGGATATCTCAAGGAAAATAGTTATATATTCATATGAATTTACTTTTCCATTTTTCGACCGAGGATTTAACCTGAGATCATGAAAGAGAGATTATAACGCAACAAGTAATTGAAGAAATAACCCAAACTCTTTCACCAAATGAACACTTAGACTTAAATGGCGATTTAAACCATTAAGGCGAGATTTTGAAGACAAATACATGATTACATAATTTTTGAAGAATTCCATGAGCTTTATTTTAAAAGAAAAATGAAATTTGGAGCACAAGTGGATTTCAAGTTATCGCTAATCAAAGTTTGCATTGGAAATGAAGAATTTATACAAACACTAATTATGAAGTTTTATTAAAAGCTTTGACATTGGCTAGAAATTACAGACGGGAAACCATTTGTTTGCTACTGAGAAGGATATCTCAAGGAAAATAGTTATATATTCATATGAATTTACTTTTCCATTTTTCGACCGAGGATTTAACCTGAGATCATGAAAGAGAGAATATAACGCAACAAGTAATTGAAGAAATAACCCAAACTCTTTCACCAAATGAACACTTAGACTTAAATGGCGATTTAAACCATTAAGGCGAGATTTTGAAGACAAATACATGATTACATAATTTTTGAAGAATTCCATGAGCTTTATTTTAAAAGAAAAATGAAATTTGGAGCACAAGTGGATTTCAAGTTATCGCTAATCAAAGTTTGCATTGGAAATGAAGAATTTATACAAACACTAATTATGAAGTTTTATTAAAAGCTTTGACATTGGCTAGAAATTACAGACGGGAAACCATTTGTTTGCTACTGAGAAGGATATCTCAAGGAAAATAGTTATATATTCATATGAATTTACTTTTCCATTTTTCGACCGAGGATTTAACCTGAGATCATGAAAGAGAGAATATAACGCAACAAGTAATTGAAGAAATAACCCAAACTCTTTCACCAAATGAACACTTAGACTTAAATGGCGATTTAAACCATTAAGGCGAGATTTTGAAGACAAATACATGATTACATAATTTTTGAAGAATTCCATGAGCTTTATTTTAAAAGAAAAATGAAATTTGGAGCACAAGTGGATTTCAAGTTATCGCTAATCAAAGTTTGCATTGGAAATGAAGAATTTATACAAACACTAATTATGAAGTTTTATTAAAAGCTTTGACATTGGCTAGAAATTACAGACGGGAAACCATTTGTTTGCTACTGAGAAGGATATCTCAAGGAAAATAGTTATATATTCATATGAATTTACTTTTCCATTTTTCGACCGAGGATTTAACCTGAGATCATGAAAGAGAGAATATAACGCAACAAGTAATTGAAGAAATAACCCAAACTCTTTCACCAAATGAACACTTAGACTTAAATGGCGATTTAAACCATTAAGGCGAGATTTTGAAGACAAATACATGATTACATAATTTTTGAAGAATTCCATGAGCTTTATTTTAAAAGAAAAATGAAATTTGGAGCAACAAGTGGATTTCAAGTTATCGCTAATCAAAGTTTGCATTGGAAATGAAGAATTTATACAAACACTAATTATGAAGTTTTATTAAAAGCTTTGACATTGGCTAGAAATTACAGACGGGAAACCATTTGTTTGCTACTGAGAAGGATATCTCAAGGAAAATAGTTATATATTCATATGAATTTACTTTTCCATTTTTCGACCGAGGATTTAACCTGAGATCATGAAAGAGAGATTATAACGCAACAAGTAATTGAAGAAATAACCCAAACTCTTTCACCAAATGAACACTTAGACTTAAATGGCGATTTAAACCATTAAGGCGAGATTTTGAAGACAAATACATGATTACATAATTTTTGAAGAATTCCATGAGCTTTATTTTAAAAGAAAATGAAATTTGGAGCACAAGTGGATTTCAAGTTATCGCTAATCAAAGTTTGCATTGGAAATGAAGAATTTATACAAACACTAATTATGAAGTTTTATTAAAAGCTTTGACATTGGCTAGAAATTACAGACGGGAAACCATTTGTTTGCTACTGAGAAGGATATCTCAAGGAAAATAGTTATATATTCATATGAATATACTTTTCCATTTTTCGACCGAGGATTTAACCTGAGATCATGAAAGAGAGAATATAACGCAACAAGTAATTGAAGAAATAACCCAAACTCTTTCACCAAATGAACACTTAGACTTAAATGGCGATTTAAACCATTAAGGCGAGATTTTGAAGACAAATACATGATTACATAATTTTTGAAGAATTCCATGAGCTTTATTTTAAAAGAAAAATGAAATTTGGAGCACAAGTGGATTTCAAGTTATCGCTAATCAAAGTTTGCATTGGAAATGAAGAATTTATACAAACACTAATTATGAAGTTTTATTAAAAGCTTTGACATTGGCTAGAAATTACAGACGGAAACCATTTGTTTGCTACTGAGAAGGATATCTCAAGGAAAATAGTTATATATTCATATGAATTTACTTTTCCATTTTTCGACCGAGGATTTAACCTGAGATCATGAAAGAGAGAATATAACGCAACAAGTAATTGAAGAAATAACCCAAACTCTTTCACCAAATGAACACTTAGACTTAAATGGCGATTTAAACCATTAAGGCGAGATTTTGAAGACAAATACATGATTACATAATTTTTGAAGAATTCCATGAGCTTTATTTTAAAAGAAAAATGAAATTTGGAGCACAGTGGGATTTCAAGTTATCGCTAATCAAAGTTTGCATTGGAAATGAAGAATTTATACAAACACTAATTATGAAGTTTTATTAAAAGCTTTGACATTGGCTAGAAATTACAGACGGGAAACCATTTGTTTGCTACTGAGAAGGATATCTCAAGGAAAATAGTTATATATTCATATGAATTTACTTTTCCATTTTTCGACCGAGGATTTAACCTGAGATCATGAAAGAGAGAATATAACGCAACAAGTAATTGAAGAAATAACCCAAACTCTTTCACCAAATGAACACTTAGACTTAAATGGCGATTTAAACCATTAAGGCGAGATTTTGAAGACAAATACATGATTACATAATTTTTGAAGAATTCCATGAGCTTTATTTTAAAAGTAAAATGAAATTTGGAGCACAAGTGGATTTCAAGTTATCGCTAATCAAAGTTTGCATTGGAAATGAAGAATTTATACAAACACTAATTATGAAGTTTTATTAAAAGCTTTGACATTGGCTAGAAATTACAGACGGGAAACCATTTGTTTGCTACTGAGAAGGATATCTCAAGGAAAATAGTTATATATTCATATGAATTTACTTTTCCATTTTTCGACCGAGGATTTAACCTGAGATCATGAAAGAGAGAATATAACGCAACAAGTAATTGAAGAAATAACCCAAACTCTTTCCAAATGAACACTTAGACTTAAATGGCGATTTAAACCATTAAGGCGAGATTTTGAAGACAAATACATGATTACATAATTTTTGAAGAATTCCATGAGCTTTATTTTAAAAGAAAAATGAAATTTGGAGCACAAGTGGATTTCAAGTTATCGCTAATCAAAGTTTGCATTGGAAATGAAGAATTTATACAAACACTAATTATGAAGTTTTATTAAAAGCTTTGACATTGGCTAGAAATTACAGACGGGAAACCATTTGTTTGCTACTGAGAAGGATATCTCAAGGAAAATAGTTATATATTCATATGAATTTACTTTTCCATTTTTCGACCGAGGATTTAACCTGAGATCATGAAAGAGAGAATATAACGCAACAAGTAATTGAAGAAATAACCCAAACTCTTTCACCAAATGAACACTTAGACTTAAATGGCGATTTAAACCATTAAGGCGAGATTTTGAAGACAAATACATGATTACATAATTTTTGAAGAATTCCATGAGCTTTATTTTAAAAGAAAAATGAAATTTGGAGCACAAGTGGATTTCAAGTTATCGCTAATCAAAGTTTGCATTGGAAATGAAGAATTTATACAAACACTAATTATGAAGTTTTATTAAAAGCTTTGACATTGGCTAGAAATTACAGACGGGAAACCATTTGTTTGCTACTGAGAAGGATATCTCAAGGAAAATAGTTATATATTCATATGAATTTACTTTTCCATTTTTCGACCGAGGATTTAACCTGAGATCATGAAAGAGAGAATATAACGCAACAAGTAATTGAAGAAATAACCCAAACTCTTTCACCAAATGAACACTTAGACTTAAATGGCGATTTAAACCATTAAGGCGAGATTTTGAAGACAAATACATGATTACATAATTTTTGAAGAATTCCATGAGCTTTATTTTAAAAGAAAAATGAAATTTGGAGCACAAGTGGATTTCAAGTTATCGCTAATCAAAGTTTGCATTGGAAATGAAGAATTTATACAAACACTAATTATGAAGTTTTATTAAAAGCTTTGACATTGGCTAGAAATTACAGACGGGAAAGGAAACCATTTGTTTGCTACTGAGAAGGATATCTCAAGGAAAATAGTTATATATTCATATGAATTTACTTTTCCATTTTTCGACCGAGGATTTAACCTGAGATCATGAAAGAGAGATTATAACGCAACAAGTAATTGAAGAAATAACCCAAACTCTTTCACCAAATGAACACTTAGACTTAAATGGCGATTTAAACCATTAAGGCGAGATTTTGAAGACAAATACATGATTACATAATTTTTGAAGAATTCCATGAGCTTTATTTTAAAAGAAAAATGAAATTTGGAGCACAAGTGGATTTCAAGTTATCGCTAATCAAAGTTTGCATTGGAAATGAAGAATTTATACAAACACTAATTATGAAGTTTTATTAAAAGCTTTGACATTGGCTAGAAATTACAGACGGGAAACCATTTGTTTGCTACTGAGAAGGATATCTCAAGGAAAATAGTTATATATTCATATGAATTTACTTTTCCATTTTTCGACCGAGGATTTAACCTGAGATCATGAAAGAGAGAATATAACGCAACAAGTAATTGAAGAAATAACCCAAACTCTTTCACCAAATGAACACTTAGACTTAAATGGCGATTTAAACCATTAAGGCGAGATTTTGAAGACAAATACATGATTACATAATTTTTGAAGAATTCCATGAGCTTTATTTTAAAAGAAAAATGAAATTTGGAGCACAAGTGGATTTCAAGTTATCGCTAATCAAAGTTTGCATTGGAAATGAAGAATTTATACAAACACCAATTATGAAGTTTTATTAAAAGCTTTGACATTGGCTAGAAATTACAGACGGGAAACCATTTGTTTGCTACTGAGAAGGATATCTCAAGGAAAATAGTTATATATTCATATGAATTTACTTTTCCATTTTTCGACCGAGGATTTAACCTGAGATCATGAAAGAGAGAATATAACGCAACAAGTAATTGAAGAAATAACCCAAACTCTTTCACCAAATGAACACTTAGACTTAAATGGCGATTTAAACCATTAAGGCGAGATTTTGAAGACAAATACATGATTACATAATTTTTGAAGAATTCCATGAGCTTTATTTTAAAAGAAAAATGAAATTTGGAGCACAAGTGGATTTCAAGTTATCGCTAATCAAAGTTTGCATTGGAAATGAAGAATTTATACAAACACTAATTATGAAGTTTTATTAAAAGCTTTGACATTGGCTAGAAATTACAGACGGGAAACCATTTGTTTGCTACTGAGAAGGATATCTCAAGGAAAATAGTTATATATTCATATGAATTTACTTTTCCATTTTTCGACCGAGGATTTAACCTGAGATCATGAAAGAGAGAATATAACGCAACAAGTAATTGAAGAAATAACCCAAACTCTTTCACCAAATGAACACTTAGACTTAAATGGCGATTTAAACCATTAAGGCGAGATTTTGAAGACAAATACATGATTACATAATTTTTGAAGAATTCCATGAGCTTTATTTTAAAAGAAAAATGAAATTTGGAGCACAAGTGGATTTCAAGTTATCGCTAATCAAAGTTTGCATTGGAAATGAAGAATTTATACAAACACTAATTATGAAGTTTTATTAAAAGCTTTGACATTGGCTAGAAATTACAGACGGGAAACCATTTGTTTGCTACTGAGAAGGATATCTCAAGGAAAATAGTTATATATTCATATGAATTTACTTTTCCATTTTTCGACCGAGGATTTAACCTGAGATCATGAAAGAGAGAATATAACGCAACAAGTAATTGAAGAAATAACCCAAACTCTTTCACCAAATGAACACTTAGACTTAAATGGCGATTTAAACCATTAAGGCGAGATTTTGAAGACAAATACATGATTACATAATTTTTGAAGAATTCCATGAGCTTTATTTTAAAAGAAAAATGAAATTTGGAGCACAAGTGGATTTCAAGTTATCGCTAATCAAAGTTTGCATTGGAAATGAAGAATTTATACAAACACTAATTATGAAGTTTTATTAAAAGCTTTGACATTGGCTAGAAATTACAGACGGGAAACCATTTGTTTGCTACTGAGAAGGATATCTCAAGGAAAATAGTTATATATTCATATGAATTTACTTTTCCATTTTTCGACCGAGGATTTAACCTGAGATCATGAAAGAGAGAATATAACGCAACAAGTAATTGAAGAAATAACCCAAACTCTTTCACCAAATGAACACTTAGACTTAAATGGCGATTTAAACCATTAAGGCGAGATTTTGAAGACAAATACATGATTACATAATTTTTGAAGAATTCCATGAGCTTTATTTTAAAAGAAAAATGAAATTTGGAGCACAAGTGGATTTCAAGTTATCGCTAATCAAAGTTTGCATTGGAAATGAAGAATTTATACAAACACTAATTATGAAGTTTTATTAAAAGCTTTGACATTGGCTAGAAATTACAGACGGGAAACCATTTGTTTGCTACTGAGAAGGATATCTCAAGGAAAATAGTTATATATTCATATGAATTTACTTTTCCATTTTTCGACCGAGGATTTAACCTGAGATCATGAAAGAGAGAATATAACGCAACAAGTAATTGAAGAAATAACCCAAACTCTTTCACCAAATGAACACTTAGACTTAAATGGCGATTTAAACCATTAAGGCGAGATTTTGAAGACAAATACATGATTACATAATTTTTGAAGAATTCCATGAGCTTTATTTTAAAAGAAAAATGAAATTTGGAGCACAAGTGGATTTCAAGTTATCGCTAATCAAAGTTTGCATTGGAAATGAAGAATTTATACAAACACTAATTATGAAGTTTTATTAAAAGCTTTGACATTGGCTAGAAATTACAGACGGGAAACCATTTGTTTGCTACTGAGAAGGATATCTCAAGGAAAATAGTTATATATTCATATGAATTTACTTTTCCATTTTTCGACCGAGGATTTAACCTGAGATCATGAAAGAGAGAATATAACGCAACAAGTAATTGAAGAAATAACCCAAACTCTTTCACCAAATGAACACTTAGACTTAAATGGCGATTTAAACCATTAAGGCGAGATTTTGAAGACAAATACATGATTACATAATTTTTGAAGAATTCCATGAGCTTTATTTTAAAAGAAAAATGAAATTTGGAGCACAAGTGGATTTCAAGTTATCGCTAATCAAAGTTTGCATTGGAAATGAAGAATTTATACAAACACTAATTATGAAGTTTTATTAAAAGCTTTGACATTGGCTAGAAATTACAGACGGGAAACCATTTGTTTGCTACTGAGAAGGATATCTCAAGGAAAATAGTTATATATTCATATGAATTTACTTTTCCATTTTTCGACCGAGGATTTAACCTGAGATCATGAAAGAGAGAATATAACGCAACAAGTAATTGAAGAAATAACCCAAACTCTTTCACCAAATGAACACTTAGACTTAAATGGCGATTTAAACCATTAAGGCGAGATTTTGAAGACAAATACATGATTACATAATTTTTGAAGAATTCCATGAGCTTTATTTTAAAAGAAAAATGAAATTTGGAGCACAAGTGGATTTCAAGTTATCGCTAATCAAAGTTTGCATTGGAAATGAAGAATTTATACAAACACTAATTATGAAGTTTTATTAAAAGCTTTGACATTGGCTAGAAATTACAGACGGGAAACCATTTGTTTGCTACTGAGAAGGATATCTCAAGGAAAATAGTTATATATTCATATGAATTTACTTTTCCATTTTTCGACCGAGGATTTAACCTGAGATCATGAAAGAGAGATTATAACGCAACAAGTAATTGAAGAAATAACCCAAACTCTTTCACCAAATGAACACTTAGACTTAAATGGCGATTTAAACCATTAAGGCGAGATTTTGAAGACAAATACATGATTACATAATTTTTGAAGAATTCCATGAGCTTTATTTTAAAAGAAAAATGAAATTTGGAGCACAAGTGGATTTCAAGTTATCGCTAATCAAAGTTTGCATTGGAAATGAAGAATTTATACAAACACTAATTATGAAGTTTTATTAAAAGCTTTGACATTGGCTAGAAATTACAGACGGGAAACCATTTGTTTGCTACTGAGAAGGATATCTCAAGGAAAATAGTTATATATTCATATGAATTTACTTTTCCATTTTTCGACCGAGGATTTAACCTGAGATCATGAAAGAGAGAATATAACGCAACAAGTAATTGAAGAAATAACCCAAACTCTTTCACCAAATGAACACTTAGACTTAAATGGCGATTTAAACCATTAAGGCGAGATTTTGAAGACAAATACATGATTACATAATTTTTGAAGAATTCCATGAGCTTTATTTTAAAAGAAAAATGAAATTTGGAGCACAAGTGGATTTCAAGTTATCGCTAATCAAAGTTTGCATTGGAAATGAAGAATTTATACAAACACCAATTATGAAGTTTTATTAAAAGCTTTGACATTGGCTAGAAATTACAGACGGGAAACCATTTGTTTGCTACTGAGAAGGATATCTCAAGGAAAATAGTTATATATTCATATGAATTTACTTTTCCATTTTTCGACCGAGGATTTAACCTGAGATCATGAAAGAGAGAATATAACGCAACAAGTAATTGAAGAAATAACCCAAACTCTTTCACCAAATGAACACTTAGACTTAAATGGCGATTTAAACCATTAAGGCGAGATTTTGAAGACAAATACATGATTACATAATTTTTGAAGAATTCCATGAGCTTTATTTTAAAAGAAAAATGAAATTTGGAGCACAAGTGGATTTCAAGTTATCGCTAATCAAAGTTTGCATTGGAAATGAAGAATTTATACAAACACTAATTATGAAGTTTTATTAAAAGCTTTGACATTGGCTAGAAATTACAGACGGGAAACCATTTGTTTGCTACTGAGAAGGATATCTCAAGGAAAATAGTTATATATTCATATGAATTTACTTTTCCATTTTTCGACCGAGGATTTAACCTGAGATCATGAAAGAGAGAATATAACGCAACAAGTAATTGAAGAAATAACCCAAACTCTTTCACCAAATGAACACTTAGACTTAAATGGCGATTTAAACCATTAAGGCGAGATTTTGAAGACAAATACATGATTACATAATTTTTGAAGAATTCCATGAGCTTTATTTTAAAAGAAAAATGAAATTTGGAGCACAAGTGGATTTCAAGTTATCGCTAATCAAAGTTTGCATTGGAAATGAAGAATTTATACAAACACTAATTATGAAGTTTTATTAAAAGCTTTGACATTGGCTAGAAATTACAGACGGGAAACCATTTGTTTGCTACTGAGAAGGATATCTCAAGGAAAATAGTTATATATTCATATGAATTTACTTTTCCATTTTTCGACCGAGGATTTAACCTGAGATCATGAAAGAGAGATTATAACGCAACAAGTAATTGAAGAAATAACCCAAACTCTTTCACCAAATGAACACTTAGACTTAAATGGCGATTTAAACCATTAAGGCGAGATTTTGAAGACAAATACATGATTACATAATTTTTGAAGAATTCCATGAGCTTTATTTTAAAAGAAAAATGAAATTTGGAGCACAAGTGGATTTCAAGTTATCGCTAATCAAAGTTTGCATTGGAAATGAAGAATTTATACAAACACTAATTATGAAGTTTTATTAAAAGCTTTGACATTGGCTAGAAATTACAGACGGGAAACCATTTGTTTGCTACTGAGAAGGATATCTCAAGGAAAATAGTTATATATTCATATGAATTTACTTTTCCATTTTTCGACCGAGGATTTAACCTGAGATCATGAAAGAGAGAATATAACGCAACAAGTAATTGAAGAAATAACCCAAACTCTTTCACCAAATGAACACTTAGACTTAAATGGCGATTTAAACCATTAAGGCGAGATTTTGAAGACAAATACATGATTACATAATTTTTGAAGAATTCCATGAGCTTTATTTTAAAAGAAAAATGAAATTTGGAGCACAAGTGGATTTCAAGTTATCGCTAATCAAAGTTTGCATTGGAAATGAAGAATTTATACAAACACCAATTATGAAGTTTTATTAAAAGCTTTGACATTGGCTAGAAATTACAGACGGGAAACCATTTGTTTGCTACTGAGAAGGATATCTCAAGGAAAATAGTTATATATTCATATGAATTTACTTTTCCATTTTTCGACCGAGGATTTAACCTGAGATCATGAAAGAGAGAATATAACGCAACAAGTAATTGAAGAAATAACCCAAACTCTTTCACCAAATGAACACTTAGACTTAAATGGCGATTTAAACCATTAAGGCGAGATTTTGAAGACAAATACATGATTACATAATTTTTGAAGAATTCCATGAGCTTTATTTTAAAAGAAAAATGAAATTTGGAGCACAAGTGGATTTCAAGTTATCGCTAATCAAAGTTTGCATTGGAAATGAAGAATTTATACAAACACTAATTATGAAGTTTTATTAAAAGCTTTGACATTGGCTAGAAATTACAGACGGGAAACCATTTGTTTGCTACTGAGAAGGATATCTCAAGGAAAATAGTTATATATTCATATGAATTTACTTTTCCATTTTTCGACCGAGGATTTAACCTGAGATCATGAAAGAGAGAATATAACGCAACAAGTAATTGAAGAAATAACCCAAACTCTTTCACCAAATGAACACTTAGACTTAAATGGCGATTTAAACCATTAAGGCGAGATTTTGAAGACAAATACATGATTACATAATTTTTGAAGAATTCCATGAGCTTTATTTTAAAAGAAAAATGAAATTTGGAGCACAAGTGGATTTCAAGTTATCGCTAATCAAAGTTTGCATTGGAAATGAAGAATTTATACAAACACTAATTATGAAGTTTTATTAAAAGCTTTGACATTGGCTAGAAATTACAGACGGGAAACCATTTGTTTGCTACTGAGAAGGATATCTCAAGGAAAATAGTTATATATTCATATGAATTTACTTTTCCATTTTTCGACCGAGGATTTAACCTGAGATCATGAAAGAGAGAATATAACGCAACAAGTAATTGAAGAAATAACCCAAACTCTTTCACCAAATGAACACTTAGACTTAAATGGCGATTTAAACCATTAAGGCGAGATTTTGAAGACAAATACATGATTACATAATTTTTGAAGAATTCCATGAGCTTTATTTTAAAAGAAAAATGAAATTTGGAGCACAAGTGGATTTCAAGTTATCGCTAATCAAAGTTTGCATTGGAAATGAAGAATTTATACAAACACTAATTATGAAGTTTTATTAAAAGCTTTGACATTGGCTAGAAATTACAGACGGGAAACCATTTGTTTGCTACTGAGAAGGATATCTCAAGGAAAATAGTTATATATTCATATGAATTTACTTTTCCATTTTTCGACCGAGGATTTAACCTGAGATCATGAAAGAGAGAATATAACGCAACAAGTAATTGAAGAAATAACCCAAACTCTTTCACCAAATGAACACTTAGACTTAAATGGCGATTTAAACCATTAAGGCGAGATTTTGAAGACAAATACATGATTACATAATTTTTGAAGAATTCCATGAGCTTTATTTTAAAAGAAAAATGAAATTTGGAGCACAAGTGGATTTCAAGTTATCGCTAATCAAAGTTTGCATTGGAAATGAAGAATTTATACAAACACTAATTATGAAGTTTTATTAAAAGCTTTGACATTGGCTAGAAATTACAGACGGGAAACCATTTGTTTGCTACTGAGAAGGATATCTCAAGGAAAATAGTTATATATTCATATGAATTTACTTTTCCATTTTTCGACCGAGGATTTAACCTGAGATCATGAAAGAGAGAATATAACGCAACAAGTAATTGAAGAAATAACCCAAACTCTTTCACCAAATGAACACTTAGACTTAAATGGCGATTTAAACCATTAAGGCGAGATTTTGAAGACAAATACATGATTACATAATTTTTGAAGAATTCCATGAGCTTTATTTTAAAAGAAAAATGAAATTTGGAGCACAAGTGGATTTCAAGTTATCGCTAATCAAAGTTTGCATTGGAAATGAAGAATTTATACAAACACTAATTATGAAGTTTTATTAAAAGCTTTGACATTGGCTAGAAATTACAGACGGGAAACCATTTGTTTGCTACTGAGAAGGATATCTCAAGGAAAATAGTTATATATTCATATGAATTTACTTTTCCATTTTTCGACCGAGGATTTAACCTGAGATCATGAAAGAGAGATTATAACGCAACAAGTAATTGAAGAAATAACCCAAACTCTTTCACCAAATGAACACTTAGACTTAAATGGCGATTTAAACCATTAAGGCGAGATTTTGAAGACAAATACATGATTACATAATTTTTGAAGAATTCCATGAGCTTTATTTTAAAAGAAAAATGAAATTTGGAGCACAAGTGGATTTCAAGTTATCGCTAATCAAAGTTTGCATTGGAAATGAAGAATTTATACAAACACTAATTATGAAGTTTTATTAAAAGCTTTGACATTGGCTAGAAATTACAGACGGGAAACCATTTGTTTGCTACTGAGAAGGATATCTCAAGGAAAATAGTTATATATTCATATGAATTTACTTTTCCATTTTTCGACCGAGGATTTAACCTGAGATCATGAAAGAGAGAATATAACGCAACAAGTAATTGAAGAAATAACCCAAACTCTTTCACCAAATGAACACTTAGACTTAAATGGCGATTTAAACCATTAAGGCGAGATTTTGAAGACAAATACATGATTACATAATTTTTGAAGAATTCCATGAGCTTTATTTTAAAAGAAAAATGAAATTTGGAGCACAAGTGGATTTCAAGTTATCGCTAATCAAAGTTTGCATTGGAAATGAAGAATTTATACAAACACTAATTATGAAGTTTTATTAAAAGCTTTGACATTGGCTAGAAATTACAGACGGGAAACCATTTGTTTGCTACTGAGAAGGATATCTCAAGGAAAATAGTTATATATTCATATGAATTTACTTTTCCATTTTTCGACCGAGGATTTAACCTGAGATCATGAAAGAGAGAATATAACGCAACAAGTAATTGAAGAAATAACCCAAACTCTTTCACCAAATGAACACTTAGACTTAAATGGCGATTTAAACCATCAAGGCGAGATTTTGAAGACAAATACATGATTACATAATTTTTGAAGAATTCCATGAGCTTTATTTTAAAAGAAAAATGAAATTTGGAGCACAAGTGGATTTCAAGTTATCGCTAATCAAAGTTTGCATTGGAAATGAAGAATTTATACAAACACTAATTATGAAGTTTTATTAAAAGCTTTGACATTGGCTAGAAATTACAGACGGGAAACCATTTGTTTGCTACTGAGAAGGATATCTCAAGGAAAATAGTTATATATTCATATGAATTTACTTTTCCATTTTTCGACCGAGTATTTAACCTGAGATCATGAAAGAGAGAATATAACGCAACAAGTAATTGAAGAAATAACCCAAACTCTTTCACCAAATGAACACTTAGACTTAAATGGCGATTTAAACCATTAAGGCGAGATTTTGAAGACAAATACATGATTACATAATTTTTGAAGAATTCCATGAGCTTTATTTTAAAAGAAAAATGAAATTTGGAGCACAAGTGGATTTCAAGTTATCGCTAATCAAAGTTTGCATTGGAAATGAAGAATTTATACAAACACTAATTATGAAGTTTTATTAAAAGCTTTGACATTGGCTAGAAATTACAGACGGGAAACCATTTGTTTGCTACTGAGAAGGATATCTCAAGGAAAATAGTTATATATTCATATGAATTTACTTTTCCATTTTTCGACCGAGGATTTAACCTGAGATCATGAAAGAGAGAATATAACGCAACAAGTAATTGAAGAAATAACCCAAACTCTTTCACCAAATGAACACTTAGACTTAAATGGCGATTTAAACCATTAAGGCGAGATTTTGAAGACAAATACATGATTACATAATTTTTGAAGAATTCCATGAGCTTTATTTTAAAAGAAAAATGAAATTTGGAGCACAAGTGGATTTCAAGTTATCGCTAATCAAAGTTTGCATTGGAAATGAAGAATTTATACAAACACTAATTATGAAGTTTTATTAAAAGCTTTGACATTGGCTAGAAATTACAGACGGGAAACCATTTGTTTGCTACTGAGAAGGATATCTCAAGGAAAATAGTTATATATTCATATGAATTTACTTTTCAATTTTTCGACCGAGGATTTAACCTGAGATCATGAAAGAGAGAATATAACGCAACAAGTAATTGAAGAAATAACCCAAACTCTTTCACCAAATGAACACTTAGACTTAAATGGCGATTTAAACCATTAAGGCGAGATTTTGAAGACAAATACATGATTACATAATTTTTGAAGAATTCCATGAGCTTTATTTTAAAAGAAAAATGAAATTTGGAGCACAAGTGGATTTCAAGTTATCGCTAATCAAAGTTTGCATTGGAAATGAAGAATTTATACAAACACTAATTATGAAGTTTTATTAAAAGCTTTGACATTGGCTAGAAATTACAGACGGGAAACCATTTGTTTGCTACTGAGAAGGATATCTCAAGGAAAATAGTTATATATTCATATGAATTTACTTTTCCATTTTTCGACCGAGGATTTAACCTGAGATCATGAAAGAGAGAATATAACGCAACAAGTAATTGAAGAAATAACCCAAACTCTTTCACCAAATGAACACTTAGACTTAAATGGCGATTTAAACCATTAAGGCGAGATTTTGAAGACAAATACATGATTACATAATTTTTGAAGAATTCCATGAGCTTTATTTTAAAAGAAAAATGAAATTTGGAGCACAAGTGGATTTCAAGTTATCGCTAATCAAAGTTTGCATTGGAAATGAAGAATTTATACAAACACTAATTATGAAGTTTTATTAAAAGCTTTGACATTGGCTAGAAATTACAGACGGGAAACCATTTGTTTGCTACTGAGAAGGATATCTCAAGGAAAATAGTTATATATTCATATGAATTTACTTTTCCATTTTTCGACCGAGGATTTAACCTGAGATCATGAAAGAGAGAATATAACGCAACAAGTAATTGAAGAAATAACCCAAACTCTTTCACCAAATGAACACTTAGACTTAAATGGCGATTTAAACCATTAAGGCGAGATTTTGAAGACAAATACATGATTACATAATTTTTGAAGAATTCCATGAGCTTTATTTTAAAAGAAAAATGAAATTTGGAGCACAAGTGGATTTCAAGTTATCGCTAATCAAAGTTTGCATTGGAAATGAAGAATTTATACAAACACTAATTATGAAGTTTTATTAAAAGCTTTGACATTGGCTAGAAATTACAGACGGGAAACCATTTGTTTGCTACTGAGAAGGATATCTCAAGGAAAATAGTTATATATTCATATGAATTTACTTTTCCATTTTTCGACCGAGGATTTAACCTGAGATCATGAAAGAGAGAATATAACGCAACAAGTAATTGAAGAAATAACCCAAACTCTTTCACCAAATGAACACTTAGACTTAAATGGCGATTTAAACCATTAAGGCGAGATTTTGAAGACAAATACATGATTACATAATTTTTGAAGAATTCCATGAGCTTTATTTTAAAAGAAAAATGAAATTTGGTGCACAAGTGGATTTCAAGTTATCGCTAATCAAAGTTTGCATTGGAAATGAAGAATTTATACAAACACTAATTATGAAGTTTTATTAAAAGCTTTGACATTGGCTAGAAATTACAGACGGGAAACCATTTGTTTGCTACTGAGAAGGATATCTCAAGGAAAATAGTTATATATTCATATGAATTTACTTTTCCATTTTTCGACCGAGGATTTAACCTGAGATCATGAAAGAGAGAATATAACGCAACAAGTAATTGAAGAAATAACCCAAACTCTTTCACCAAATGAACACTTAGACTTAAATGGCGATTTAAACCATTAAGGCGAGATTTTGAAGACAAATACATGATTACATAATTTTTGAAGAATTCCATGAGCTTTATTTTAAAAGAAAAATGAAATTTGGAGCACAAGTGGATTTCAAGTTATCGCTAATCAAAGTTTGCATTGGAAATGAAGAATTTATACAAACACTAATTATGAAGTTTTATTAAAAGCTTTGACATTGGCTAGAAATTACAGACGGGAAACCATTTGTTTGCTACTGAGAAGGATATCTCAAGGAAAATAGTTATATATTCATATGAATTTACTTTTCCATTTTTCGACCGAGGATTTAACCTGAGATCATGAAAGAGAGAATATAACGCAACAAGTAATTGAAGAAATAACCCAAACTCTTTCACCAAATGAACACTTAGACTTAAATGGCGATTTAAACCATTAAGGCGAGATTTTGAAGACAAATACATGATTACATAATTTTTGAAGAATTCCATGAGCTTTATTTTAAAAGAAAAATGAAATTTGGAGCACAAGTGGATTTCAAGTTATCGCTAATCAAAGTTTGCATTGGAAATGAAGAATTTATACAAACACTAATTATGAAGTTTTATTAAAAGCTTTGACATTGGCTAGAAATTACAGACGGGAAACCATTTGTTTGCTACTGAGAAGGATATCTCAAGGAAAATAGTTATATATTCATATGAATTTACTTTTCCATTTTTCGACCGAGGATTTAACCTGAGATCATGAAAGAGAGAATATAACGCAACAAGTAATTGAAGAAATAACCCAAACTCTTTCACCAAATGAACACTTAGACTTAAATGGCGATTTAAACCATTAAGGCGAGATTTTGAAGACAAATACATGATTACATAATTTTTGAAGAATTCCATGAGCTTTATTTTAAAAGAAAAATGAAATTTGGAGCACAAGTGGATTTCAAGTTATCGCTAATCAAAGTTTGCATTGGAAATGAAGAATTTATACAAACACTAATTATGAAGTTTTATTAAAAGCTTTGACATTGGCTAGAAATTACAGACGGGAAACCATTTGTTTGCTACTGAGAAGGATATCTCAAGGAAAATAGTTATATATTCATATGAATTTACTTTTCCATTTTTCGACCGAGGATTTAACCTGAGATCATGAAAGAGAGAATATAACGCAACAAGTAATTGAAGAAATAACCCAAACTCTTTCACCAAATGAACACTTAGACTTAAATGGCGATTTAAACCATTAAGGCGAGATTTTGAAGACAAATACATGATTACATAATTTTTGAAGAATTCCATGAGCTTTATTTTAAAAGAAAAATGAAATTTGGAGCACAAGTGGATTTCAAGTTATCGCTAATCAAAGTTTGCATTGGAAATGAAGAATTTATACAAACACTAATTATGAAGTTTTATTAAAAGCTTTGACATTGGCTAGAAATTACAGACGGGAAACCATTTGTTTGCTACTGAGAAGGATATCTCAAGGAAAATAGTTATATATTCATATGAATTTACTTTTCCATTTTTCGACCGAGGATTTAACCTGAGATCATGAAAGAGAGATTATAACGCAACAAGTAATTGAAGAAATAACCCAAACTCTTTCACCAAATGAACACTTAGACTTAAATGGCGATTTAAACCATTAAGGCGAGATTTTGAAGACAAATACATGATTACATAATTTTTGAAGAATTCCATGAGCTTTATTTTAAAAGAAAAATGAAATTTGGAGCACAAGTGGATTTCAAGTTATCGCTAATCAAAGTTTGCATTGGAAATGAAGAATTTATACAAACACTAATTATGAAGTTTTATTAAAAGCTTTGACATTGGCTAGAAATTACAGACGGGAAACCATTTGTTTGCTACTGAGAAGGATATCTCAAGGAAAATAGTTATATATTCATATGAATTTACTTTTCCATTTTTCGACCGAGGATTTAACCTGAGATCATGAAAGAGAGAATATAACGCAACAAGTAATTGAAGAAATAACCCAAACTCTTTCACCAAATGAACACTTAGACTTAAATGGCGATTTAAACCATTAAGGCGAGATTTTGAAGACAAATACATGATTACATAATTTTTGAAGAATTCCATGAGCTTTATTTTAAAAGAAAAATGAAATTTGGAGCACAAGTGGATTTCAAGTTATCGCTAATCAAAGTTTGCATTGGAAATGAAGAATTTATACAAACACTAATTATGAAGTTTTATTAAAAGCTTTGACATTGGCTAGAAATTACAGACGGGAAACCATTTGTTTGCTACTGAGAAGGATATCTCAAGGAAAATAGTTATATATTCATATGAATTTACTTTTCCATTTTTCGACCGAGGATTTAACCTGAGATCATGAAAGAGAGAATATAACGCAACAAGTAATTGAAGAAATAACCCAAACTCTTTCACCAAATGAACACTTAGACTTAAATGGCGATTTAAACCATTAAGGCGAGATTTTGAAGACAAATACATGATTACATAATTTTTGAAGAATTCCATGAGCTTTATTTTAAAAGAAAAATGAAATTTGGAGCACAAGTGGATTTCAAGTTATCGCTAATCAAAGTTTGCATTGGAAATGAAGAATTTATACAAACACTAATTATGAAGTTTTATTAAAAGCTTTGACATTGGCTAGAAATTACAGACGGGAAACCATTTGTTTGCTACTGAGAAGGATATCTCAAGGAAAATAGTTATATATTCATATGAATTTACTTTTCCATTTTTCGACCGAGGATTTAACCTGAGATCATGAAAGAGAGAATATAACGCAACAAGTAATTGAAGAAATAACCCAAACTCTTTCACCAAATGAACACTTAGACTTAAATGGCGATTTAAACCATTAAGGCGAGATTTTGAAGACAAATACATGATTACATAATTTTTGAAGAATTCCATGAGCTTTATTTTAAAAGAAAAATGAAATTTGGAGCACAAGTGGATTTCAAGTTATCGCTAATCAAAGTTTGCATTGGAAATGAAGAATTTATACAAACACTAATTATGAAGTTTTATTAAAAGCTTTGACATTGGCTAGAAATTACAGACGGGAAACCATTTGTTTGCTACTGAGAAGGATATCTCAAGGAAAATAGTTATATATTCATATGAATTTACTTTTCCATTTTTCGACCGAGGATTTAACCTGAGATCATGAAAGAGAGAATATAACGCAACAAGTAATTGAAGAAATAACCCAAACTCTTTCACCAAATGAACACTTAGACTTAAATGGCGATTTAAACCATTAAGGCGAGATTTTGAAGACAAATACATGATTACATAATTTTTGAAGAATTCCATGAGCTTTATTTTAAAAGAAAAATGAAATTTGGAGCACAAGTGGATTTCAAGTTATCGCTAATCAAAGTTTGCATTGGAAATGAAGAATTTATACAAACACTAATTATGAAGTTTTATTAAAAGCTTTGACATTGGCTAGAAATTACAGACGGGAAACCATTTGTTTGCTACTGAGAAGGATATCTCAAGGAAAATAGTTATATATTCATATGAATTTACTTTTCCATTTTTCGACCGAGGATTTAACCTGAGATCATGAAAGAGAGAATATAACGCAACAAGTAATTGAAGAAATAACCCAAACTCTTTCACCAAATGAACACTTAGACTTAAATGGCGATTTAAACCATTAAGGCGAGATTTTGAAGACAAATACATGATTACATAATTTTTGAAGAATTCCATGAGCTTTATTTTAAAAGAAAAATGAAATTTGGAGCACAAGTGGATTTCAAGTTATCGCTAATCAAAGTTTGCATTGGAAATGAAGAATTTATACAAACACTAATTATGAAGTTTTATTAAAAGCTTTGACATTGGCTAGAAATTACAGACGGGAAACCATTTGTTTGCTACTGAGAAGGATATCTCAAGGAAAATAGTTATATATTCATATGAATTTACTTTTCCATTTTTCGACCGAGGATTTAACCTGAGATCATGAAAGAGAGAATATAACGCAACAAGTAATTGAAGAAATAACCCAAACTCTTTCACCAAATGAACACTTAGACTTAAATGGCGATTTAAACCATTAAGGCGAGATTTTGAAGACAAATACATGATTACATAATTTTTGAAGAATTCCATGAGCTTTATTTTAAAAGAAAAATGAAATTTGGAGCACAAGTGGATTTCAAGTTATCGCTAATCAAAGTTTGCATTGGAAATGAAGAATTTATACAAACACTAATTATGAAGTTTTATTAAAAGCTTTGACATTGGCTAGAAATTACAGACGGGAAACCATTTGTTTGCTACTGAGAAGGATATCTCAAGGAAAATAGTTATATATTCATATGAATTTACTTTTCCATTTTTCGACCGAGGATTTAACCTGAGATCATGAAAGAGAGAATATAACGCAACAAGTAATTGAAGAAATAACCCAAACTCTTTCACCAAATGAACACTTAGACTTAAATGGCGATTTAAACCATTAAGGCGAGATTTTGAAGACAAATACATGATTACATAATTTTTGAAGAATTCCATGAGCTTTATTTTAAAAGAAAAATGAAATTTGGAGCACAAGTGGATTTCAAGTTATCGCTAATCAAAGTTTGCATTGGAAATGAAGAATTTATACAAACACTAATTATGAAGTTTTATTAAAAGCTTTGACATTGGCTAGAAATTACAGACGGGAAACCATTTGTTTGCTACTGAGAAGGATATCTCAAGGAAAATAGTTATATATTCATATGAATTTACTTTTCCATTTTTCGACCGAGGATTTAACCTGAGATCATGAAAGAGAGAATATAACGCAACAAGTAATTGAAGAAATAACCCAAACTCTTTCACCAAATGAACACTTAGACTTAAATGGCGATTTAAACCATTAAGGCGAGATTTTGAAGACAAATACATGATTACATAATTTTTGAAGAATTCCATGAGCTTTATTTTAAAAGAAAAATGAAATTTGGAGCACAAGTGGATTTCAAGTTATCGCTAATCAAAGTTTGCATTGGAAATGAAGAATTTATACAAACACTAATTATGAAGTTTTATTAAAAGCTTTGACATTGGCTAGAAATTACAGACGGGAAACCATTTGTTTTTTTAATAAAAACAAAAATATATATATGTTCATTTATCTCCCAAATAAGGTTACTGCATATGTGGTGAAAAAATGGAAGAATCATCAAGCTTTTACGTTTGAGACAAGATAAAATATACCAAACCACAGGTTTAATCTAATATGGATAAGCATACGTACACACGATCGCTGACTGTCCAAAATTCAGCAAATGAACACTTAGACTTAAATGGCGATTTAAACCATTAAGGCGAGATTTTGAAGACAAATACATGATTACATAATTTTTGAAGAATTCCATGAGCTTTATTTTAAAAGAAAAATGAAATTTGGAGCACAAGTGGATTTCAAGTTATCGCTAATCAAAGTTTGCATTGGAAATGAAGAATTTATACAAACACTAATTATGAAGTTTTATTAAAAGCTTTGACATTGGCTAGAAATTACAGACGGGAAACCATTTGTTTGCTACTGAGAAGGATATCTCAAGGAAAATAGTTATATATTCATATGAATTTACTTTTCCATTTTTCGACCGAGGATTTAACCTGAGATCATGAAAGAGAGAATATAACGCAACAAGTAATTGAAGAAATAACCCAAACTCTTTCACCAAATGAACACTTAGACTTAAATGGCGATTTAAACCATTAAGGCGAGATTTTGAAGACAAATACATGATTACATAATTTTTGAAGAATTCCATGAGCTTTATTTTAAAAGAAAAATGAAATTTGGAGCACAAGTGGATTTCAAGTTATCGCTAATCAAAGTTTGCATTGGAAATGAAGAATTTATACAAACACTAATTATGAAGTTTTATTAAAAGCTTTGACATTGGCTAGAAATTACAGACGGGAAACCATTTGTTTGCTACTGAGAAGGATATCTCAAGGAAAATAGTTATATATTCATATGAATTTACTTTTCCATTTTTCGACCGAGGATTTAACCTGAGATCATGAAAGAGAGAATATAACGCAACAAGTAATTGAAGAAATAACCCAAACTCTTTCACCAAATGAACACTTAGACTTAAATGGCGATTTAAACCATTAAGGCGAGATTTTGAAGACAAATACATGATTACATAATTTTTGAAGAATTCCATGAGCTTTATTTTAAAAGAAAAATGAAATTTGGAGCACAAGTGGATTTCAAGTTATCGCTAATCAAAGTTTGCATTGGAAATGAAGAATTTATACAAACACTAATTATGAAGTTTTATTAAAAGCTTTGACATTGGCTAGAAATTACAGACGGGAAACCATTTGTTTGCTACTGAGAAGGATATCTCAAGGAAAATAGTTATATATTCATATGAATTTACTTTTCCATTTTTCGACCGAGGATTTAACCTGAGATCATGAAAGAGAGATTATAACGCAACAAGTAATTGAAGAAATAACCCAAACTCTTTCACCAAATGAACACTTAGACTTAAATGGCGATTTAAACCATTAAGGCGAGATTTTGAAGACAAATACATGATTACATAATTTTTGAAGAATTCCATGAGCTTTATTTTAAAAGAAAAATGAAATTTGGAGCACAAGTGGATTTCAAGTTATCGCTAATCAAAGTTTGCATTGGAAATGAAGAATTTATACAAACACTAATTATGAAGTTTTATTAAAAGCTTTGACATTGGCTAGAAATTACAGACGGGAAACCATTTGTTTGCTACTGAGAAGGATATCTCAAGGAAAATAGTTATATATTCATATGAATTTACTTTTCCATTTTTCGACCGAGGATTTAACCTGAGATCATGAAAGAGAGAATATAACGCAACAAGTAATTGAAGAAATAACCCAAACTCTTTCACCAAATGAACACTTAGACTTAAATGGCGATTTAAACCATTAAGGCGAGATTTTGAAGACAAATACATGATTACATAATTTTTGAAGAATTCCATGAGCTTTATTTTAAAAGAAAAATGAAATTTGGAGCACAAGTGGATTTCAAGTTATCGCTAATCAAAGTTTGCATTGGAAATGAAGAATTTATACAAACACTAATTATGAAGTTTTATTAAAAGCTTTGACATTGGCTAGAAATTACAGACGGGAAACCATTTGTTTGCTACTGAGAAGGATA
Source organism: Lytechinus pictus (assembly GCF_037042905.1). Lineage (NCBI taxonomy): Eukaryota > Metazoa > Echinodermata > Echinoidea > Temnopleuroida > Toxopneustidae > Lytechinus > Lytechinus pictus. The sequence continues at coordinate 72,020 of NW_026974208.1, read as the reverse complement.
TCTCAAGGAAAATAGTTATATATTCATATGAATTTACTTTTCCATTTTTCGACCGAGGATTTAACCTGAGATCATGAAAGAGAGAATATAACGCAACAAGTAATTGAAGAAATAACCCAAACTCTTTCACCAAATGAACACTTAGACTTAAATGGCGATTTAAACCATTAAGGCGAGATTTTGAAGACAAATACATGATTACATAATTTTTGAAGAATTCCATGAGCTTTATTTTAAAAGAAAAATGAAATTTGGAGCACAAGTGGATTTCAAGTTATCGCTAATCAAAGTTTGCATTGGAAATGAAGAATTTATACAAACACTAATTATGAAGTTTTATTAAAAGCTTTGACATTGGCTAGAAATTACAGACGGGAAACCATTTGTTTGCTACTGAGAAGGATATCTCAAGGAAAATAGTTATATATTCATATGAATTTACTTTTCCATTTTTCGACCGAGGATTTAACCTGAGATCATGAAAGAGAGAATATAACGCAACAAGTAATTGAAGAAATAACCCAAACTCTTTCACCAAATGAACACTTAGACTTAAATGGCGATTTAAACCATTAAGGCGAGATTTTGAAGACAAATACATGATTACATAATTTTTGAAGAATTCCATGAGCTTTATTTTAAAAGAAAAATGAAATTTGGAGCACAAGTGGATTTCAAGTTATCGCTAATCAAAGTTTGCATTGGAAATGAAGAATTTATACAAACACTAATTATGAAGTTTTATTAAAAGCTTTGACATTGGCTAGAAATTACAGACGGGAAACCATTTGTTTGCTACTGAGAAGGATATCTCAAGGAAAATAGTTATATATTCATATGAATTTACTTTTCCATTTTTCGACCGAGGATTTAACCTGAGATCATGAAAGAGAGAATATAACGCAACAAGTAATTGAAGAAATAACCCAAACTCTTTCACCAAATGAACACTTAGACTTAAATGGCGATTTAAACCATTAAGGCGAGATTTTGAAGACAAATACATGATTACATAATTTTTGAAGAATTCCATGAGCTTTATTTTAAAAGAAAAATGAAATTTGGAGCACAAGTGGATTTCAAGTTATCGCTAATCAAAGTTTGCATTGGAAATGAAGAATTTATACAAACACTAATTATGAAGTTTTATTAAAAGCTTTGACATTGGCTAGAAATTACAGACGGGAAACCATTTGTTTTTTTAATAAAAACAAAAATATATATATGTTCATTTATCTCCCAAATAAGGTTACTGCATATGTGGTGAAAAAATGGAAGAATCATCAAGCTTTTACGTTTGAGACAAGATAAAATATACCAAACCACAGGTTTAATCTAATATGGATAAGCATACGTACACACGATCGCTGACTGTCCAAAATTCAGCAAATGAACACTTAGACTTAAATGGCGATTTAAACCATTAAGGCGAGATTTTGAAGACAAATACATGATTACATAATTTTTGAAGAATTCCATGAGCTTTATTTTAAAAGAAAAATGAAATTTGGAGCACAAGTGGATTTCAAGTTATCGCTAATCAAAGTTTGCATTGGAAATGAAGAATTTATACAAACACTAATTATGAAGTTTTATTAAAAGCTTTGACATTGGCTAGAAATTACAGACGGGAAACCATTTGTTTGCTACTGAGAAGGATATCTCAAGGAAAATAGTTATATATTCATATGAATTTACTTTTCCATTTTTCGACCGAGGATTTAACCTGAGATCATGAAAGAGAGATTATAACGCAACAAGTAATTGAAGAAATAACCCAAACTCTTTCACCAAATGAACACTTAGACTTAAATGGCGATTTAAACCATTAAGGCGAGATTTTGAAGACAAATACATGATTACATAATTTTTGAAGAATTCCATGAGCTTTATTTTAAAAGAAAAATGAAATTTGGAGCACAAGTGGATTTCAAGTTATCGCTAATCAAAGTTTGCATTGGAAATGAAGAATTTATACAAACACTAATTATGAAGTTTTATTAAAAGCTTTGACATTGGCTAGAAATTACAGACGGGAAACCATTTGTTTGCTACTGAGAAGGATATCTCAAGGAAAATAGTTATATATTCATATGAATTTACTTTTCCATTTTTCGACCGAGGATTTAACCTGAGATCATGAAAGAGAGAATATAACGCAACAAGTAATTGAAGAAATAACCCAAACTCTTTCACCAAATGAACACTTAGACTTAAATGGCGATTTAAACCATTAAGGCGAGATTTTGAAGACAAATACATGATTACATAATTTTTGAAGAATTCCATGAGCTTTATTTTAAAAGAAAAATGAAATTTGGAGCACAAGTGGATTTCAAGTTATCGCTAATCAAAGTTTGCATTGGAAATGAAGAATTTATACAAACACTAATTATGAAGTTTTATTAAAAGCTTTGACATTGGCTAGAAATTACAGACGGGAAACCATTTGTTTGCTACTGAGAAGGATATCTCAAGGAAAATAGTTATATATTCATATGAATTTACTTTTCCATTTTTCGACCGAGGATTTAACCTGAGATCATGAAAGAGAGAATATAACGCAACAAGTAATTGAAGAAATAACCCAAACTCTTTCACCAAATGAACACTTAGACTTAAATGGCGATTTAAACCATTAAGGCGAGATTTTGAAGACAAATACATGATTACATAATTTTTGAAGAATTCCATGAGCTTTATTTTAAAAGAAAAATGAAATTTGGAGCACAAGTGGATTTCAAGTTATCGCTAATCAAAGTTTGCATTGGAAATGAAGAATTTATACAAACACTAATTATGAAGTTTTATTAAAAGCTTTGACATTGGCTAGAAATTACAGACGGGAAACCATTTGTTTGCTACTGAGAAGGATATCTCAAGGAAAATAGTTATATATTCATATGAATTTACTTTTCCATTTTTCGACCGAGGATTTAACCTGAGATCATGAAAGAGAGAATATAACGCAACAAGTAATTGAAGAAATAACCCAAACTCTTTCACCAAATGAACACTTAGACTTAAATGGCGATTTAAACCATTAAGGCGAGATTTTGAAGACAAATACATGATTACATAATTTTTGAAGAATTCCATGAGCTTTATTTTAAAAGAAAAATGAAATTTGGAGCACAAGTGGATTTCAAGTTATCGCTAATCAAAGTTTGCATTGGAAATGAAGAATTTATACAAACACTAATTATGAAGTTTTATTAAAAGCTTTGACATTGGCTAGAAATTACAGACGGGAAACCATTTGTTTGCTACTGAGAAGGATATCTCAAGGAAAATAGTTATATATTCATATGAATTTACTTTTCCATTTTTCGACCGAGGATTTAACCTGAGATCATGAAAGAGAGAATATAACGCAACAAGTAATTGAAGAAATAACCCAAACTCTTTCACCAAATGAACACTTAGACTTAAATGGCGATTTAAACCATTAAGGCGAGATTTTGAAGACAAATACATGATTACATAATTTTTGAAGAATTCCATGAGCTTTATTTTAAAAGAAAAATGAAATTTGGAGCACAAGTGGATTTCAAGTTATCGCTAATCAAAGTTTGCATTGGAAATGAAGAATTTATACAAACACTAATTATGAAGTTTTATTAAAAGCTTTGACATTGGCTAGAAATTACAGACGGGAAACCATTTGTTTGCTACTGAGAAGGATATCTCAAGGAAAATAGTTATATATTCATATGAATTTACTTTTCCATTTTTCGACCGAGGATTTAACCTGAGATCATGAAAGAGAGAATATAACGCAACAAGTAATTGAAGAAATAACCCAAACTCTTTCACCAAATGAACACTTAGACTTAAATGGCGATTTAAACCATTAAGGCGAGATTTTGAAGACAAATACATGATTACATAATTTTTGAAGAATTCCATGAGCTTTATTTTAAAAGAAAAATGAAATTTGGAGCACAAGTGGATTTCAAGTTATCGCTAATCAAAGTTTGCATTGGAAATGAAGAATTTATACAAACACTAATTATGAAGTTTTATTAAAAGCTTTGACATTGGCTAGAAATTACAGACGGGAAACCATTTGTTTGCTACTGAGAAGGATATCTCAAGGAAAATAGTTATATATTCATATGAATTTACTTTTCCATTTTTCGACCGAGGATTTAACCTGAGATCATGAAAGAGAGAATATAACGCAACAAGTAATTGAAGAAATAACCCAAACTCTTTCACCAAATGAACACTTAGACTTAAATGGCGATTTAAACCATTAAGGCGAGATTTTGAAGACAAATACATGATTACATAATTTTTGAAGAATTCCATGAGCTTTATTTTAAAAGAAAAATGAAATTTGGAGCACAAGTGGATTTCAAGTTATCGCTAATCAAAGTTTGCATTGGAAATGAAGAATTTATACAAACACTAATTATGAAGTTTTATTAAAAGCTTTGACATTGGCTAGAAATTACAGACGGGAAACCATTTGTTTGCTACTGAGAAGGATATCTCAAGGAAAATAGTTATATATTCATATGAATTTACTTTTCCATTTTTCGACCGAGGATTTAACCTGAGATCATGAAAGAGAGATTATAACGCAACAAGTAATTGAAGAAATAACCCAAACTCTTTCACCAAATGAACACTTAGACTTAAATGGCGATTTAAACCATTAAGGCGAGATTTTGAAGACAAATACATGATTACATAATTTTTGAAGAATTCCATGAGCTTTATTTTAAAAGAAAAATGAAATTTGGAGCACAAGTGGATTTCAAGTTATCGCTAATCAAAGTTTGCATTGGAAATGAAGAATTTATACAAACACTAATTATGAAGTTTTATTAAAAGCTTTGACATTGGCTAGAAATTACAGACGGGAAACCATTTGTTTGCTACTGAGAAGGATATCTCAAGGAAAATAGTTATATATTCATATGAATTTACTTTTCCATTTTTCGACCGAGGATTTAACCTGAGATCATGAAAGAGAGAATATAACGCAACAAGTAATTGAAGAAATAACCCAAACTCTTTCACCAAATGAACACTTAGACTTAAATGGCGATTTAAACCATCAAGGCGAGATTTTGAAGACAAATACATGATTACATAATTTTTGAAGAATTCCATGAGCTTTATTTTAAAAGAAAAATGAAATTTGGAGCACAAGTGGATTTCAAGTTATCGCTAATCAAAGTTTGCATTGGAAATGAAGAATTTATACAAACACTAATTATGAAGTTTTATTAAAAGCTTTGACATTGGCTAGAAATTACAGACGGGAAACCATTTGTTTGCTACTGAGAAGGATATCTCAAGGAAAATAGTTATATATTCATATGAATTTACTTTTCCATTTTTCGACCGAGGATTTAACCTGAGATCATGAAAGAGAGAATATAACGCAACAAGTAATTGAAGAAATAACCCAAACTCTTTCACCAAATGAACACTTAGACTTAAATGGCGATTTAAACCATTAAGGCGAGATTTTGAAGACAAATACATGATTACATAATTTTTGAAGAATTCCATGAGCTTTATTTTAAAAGAAAAATGAAATTTGGAGCACAAGTGGATTTCAAGTTATCGCTAATCAAAGTTTGCATTGGAAATGAAGAATTTATACAAACACTAATTATGAAGTTTTATTAAAAGCTTTGACATTGGCTAGAAATTACAGACGGGAAACCATTTGTTTGCTACTGAGAAGGATATCTCAAGGAAAATAGTTATATATTCATATGAATTTACTTTTCCATTTTTCGACCGAGGATTTAACCTGAGATCATGAAAGAGAGAATATAACGCAACAAGTAATTGAAGAAATAACCCAAACTCTTTCACCAAATGAACACTTAGACTTAAATGGCGATTTAAACCATTAAGGCGAGATTTTGAAGACAAATACATGATTACATAATTTTTGAAGAATTCCATGAGCTTTATTTTAAAAGAAAAATGAAATTTGGAGCACAAGTGGATTTCAAGTTATCGCTAATCAAAGTTTGCATTGGAAATGAAGAATTTATACAAACACTAATTATGAAGTTTTATTAAAAGCTTTGACATTGGCTAGAAATTACAGACGGGAAACCATTTGTTTGCTACTGAGAAGGATATCTCAAGGAAAATAGTTATATATTCATATGAATTTACTTTTCCATTTTTCGACCGAGGATTTAACCTGAGATCATGAAAGAGAGAATATAACGCAACAAGTAATTGAAGAAATAACCCAAACTCTTTCACCAAATGAACACTTAGACTTAAATGGCGATTTAAACCATTAAGGCGAGATTTTGAAGACAAATACATGATTACATAATTTTTGAAGAATTCCATGAGCTTTATTTTAAAAGAAAAATGAAATTTGGAGCACAAGTGGATTTCAAGTTATCGCTAATCAAAGTTTGCATTGGAAATGAAGAATTTATACAAACACTAATTATGAAGTTTTATTAAAAGCTTTGACATTGGCTAGAAATTACAGACGGGAAACCATTTGTTTGCTACTGAGAAGGATATCTCAAGGAAAATAGTTATATATTCATATGAATTTACTTTTCCATTTTTCGACCGAGGATTTAACCTGAGATCATGAAAGAGAGAATATAACGCAACAAGTAATTGAAGAAATAACCCAAACTCTTTCACCAAATGAACACTTAGACTTAAATGGCGATTTAAACCATTAAGGCGAGATTTTGAAGACAAATACATGATTACATAATTTTTGAAGAATTCCATGAGCTTTATTTTAAAAGAAAAATGAAATTTGGAGCACAAGTGGATTTCAAGTTATCGCTAATCAAAGTTTGCATTGGAAATGAAGAATTTATACAAACACTAATTATGAAGTTTTATTAAAAGCTTTGACATTGGCTAGAAATTACAGACGGGAAACCATTTGTTTTTTTAATAAAAACAAAAATATATATATGTTCATTTATCTCCCAAATAAGGTTACTGCATATGTGGTGAAAAAATGGAAGAATCATCAAGCTTTTACGTTTGAGACAAGATAAAATATACCAAACCACAGGTTTAATCTAATATGGATAAGCATACGTACACACGATCGCTGACTGTCCAAAATTCAGCAAATGAACACTTAGACTTAAATGGCGATTTAAACCATTAAGGCGAGATTTTGAAGACAAATACATGATTACATAATTTTTGAAGAATTCCATGAGCTTTATTTTAAAAGAAAAATGAAATTTGGAGCACAAGTGGATTTCAAGTTATCGCTAATCAAAGTTTGCATTGGAAATGAAGAATTTATACAAACACTAATTATGAAGTTTTATTAAAAGCTTTGACATTGGCTAGAAATTACAGACGGGAAACCATTTGTTTGCTACTGAGAAGGATATCTCAAGGAAAATAGTTATATATTCATATGAATTTACTTTTCCATTTTTCGACCGAGGATTTAACCTGAGATCATGAAAGAGAGATTATAACGCAACAAGTAATTGAAGAAATAACCCAAACTCTTTCACCAAATGAACACTTAGACTTAAATGGCGATTTAAACCATTAAGGCGAGATTTTGAAGACAAATACATGATTACATAATTTTTGAAGAATTCCATGAGCTTTATTTTAAAAGAAAAATGAAATTTGGAGCACAAGTGGATTTCAAGTTATCGCTAATCAAAGTTTGCATTGGAAATGAAGAATTTATACAAACACTAATTATGAAGTTTTATTAAAAGCTTTGACATTGGCTAGAAATTACAGACGGGAAACCATTTGTTTGCTACTGAGAAGGATATCTCAAGGAAAATAGTTATATATTCATATGAATTTACTTTTCCATTTTTCGACCGAGGATTTAACCTGAGATCATGAAAGAGAGAATATAACGCAACAAGTAATTGAAGAAATAACCCAAACTCTTTCACCAAATGAACACTTAGACTTAAATGGCGATTTAAACCATTAAGGCGAGATTTTGAAGACAAATACATGATTACATAATTTTTGAAGAATTCCATGAGCTTTATTTTAAAAGAAAAATGAAATTTGGAGCACAAGTGGATTTCAAGTTATCGCTAATCAAAGTTTGCATTGGAAATGAAGAATTTATACAAACACTAATTATGAAGTTTTATTAAAAGCTTTGACATTGGCTAGAAATTACAGACGGGAAACCATTTGTTTGCTACTGAGAAGGATATCTCAAGGAAAATAGTTATATATTCATATGAATTTACTTTTCCATTTTTCGACCGAGGATTTAACCTGAGATCATGAAAGAGAGAATATAACGCAACAAGTAATTGAAGAAATAACCCAAACTCTTTCACCAAATGAACACTTAGACTTAAATGGCGATTTAAACCATTAAGGCGAGATTTTGAAGACAAATACATGATTACATAATTTTTGAAGAATTCCATGAGCTTTATTTTAAAAGAAAAATGAAATTTGGAGCACAAGTGGATTTCAAGTTATCGCTAATCAAAGTTTGCATTGGAAATGAAGAATTTATACAAACACTAATTATGAAGTTTTATTAAAAGCTTTGACATTGGCTAGAAATTACAGACGGGAAACCATTTGTTTGCTACTGAGAAGGATATCTCAAGGAAAATAGTTATATATTCATATGAATTTACTTTTCCATTTTTCGACCGAGGATTTAACCTGAGATCATGAAAGAGAGAATATAACGCAACAAGTAATTGAAGAAATAACCCAAACTCTTTCACCAAATGAACACTTAGACTTAAATGGCGATTTAAACCATTAAGGCGAGATTTTGAAGACAAATACATGATTACATAATTTTTGAAGAATTCCATGAGCTTTATTTTAAAAGAAAAATGAAATTTGGAGCACAAGTGGATTTCAAGTTATCGCTAATCAAAGTTTGCATTGGAAATGAAGAATTTATACAAACACTAATTATGAAGTTTTATTAAAAGCTTTGACATTGGCTAGAAATTACAGACGGGAAACCATTTGTTTGCTACTGAGAAGGATATCTCAAGGAAAATAGTTATATATTCATATGAATTTACTTTTCCATTTTTCGACCGAGGATTTAACCTGAGATCATGAAAGAGAGAATATAACGCAACAAGTAATTGAAGAAATAACCCAAACTCTTTCACCAAATGAACACTTAGACTTAAATGGCGATTTAAACCATTAAGGCGAGATTTTGAAGACAAATACATGATTACATAATTTTTGAAGAATTCCATGAGCTTTATTTTAAAAGAAAAATGAAATTTGGAGCACAAGTGGATTTCAAGTTATCGCTAATCAAAGTTTGCATTGGAAATGAAGAATTTATACAAACACTAATTATGAAGTTTTATTAAAAGCTTTGACATTGGCTAGAAATTACAGACGGGAAACCATTTGTTTGCTACTGAGAAGGATATCTCAAGGAAAATAGTTATATATTCATATGAATTTACTTTTCCATTTTTCGACCGAGGATTTAACCTGAGATCATGAAAGAGAGAATATAACGCAACAAGTAATTGAAGAAATAACCCAAACTCTTTCACCAAATGAACACTTAGACTTAAATGGCGATTTAAACCATTAAGGCGAGATTTTGAAGACAAATACATGATTACATAATTTTTGAAGAATTCCATGAGCTTTATTTTAAAAGAAAAATGAAATTTGGAGCACAAGTGGATTTCAAGTTATCGCTAATCAAAGTTTGCATTGGAAATGAAGAATTTATACAAACACTAATTATGAAGTTTTATTAAAAGCTTTGACATTGGCTAGAAATTACAGACGGGAAACCATTTGTTTGCTACTGAGAAGGATATCTCAAGGAAAATAGTTATATATTCATATGAATTTACTTTTCCATTTTTCGACCGAGGATTTAACCTGAGATCATGAAAGAGAGAATATAACGCAACAAGTAATTGAAGAAATAACCCAAACTCTTTCACCAAATGAACACTTAGACTTAAATGGCGATTTAAACCATTAAGGCGAGATTTTGAAGACAAATACATGATTACATAATTTTTGAAGAATTCCATGAGCTTTATTTTAAAAGAAAAATGAAATTTGGAGCACAAGTGGATTTCAAGTTATCGCTAATCAAAGTTTGCATTGGAAATGAAGAATTTATACAAACACTAATTATGAAGTTTTATTAAAAGCTTTGACATTGGCTAGAAATTACAGACGGGAAACCATTTGTTTGCTACTGAGAAGGATATCTCAAGGAAAATAGTTATATATTCATATGAATTTACTTTTCCATTTTTCGACCGAGGATTTAACCTGAGATCATGAAAGAGAGAATATAACGCAACAAGTAATTGAAGAAATAACCCAAACTCTTTCACCAAATGAACACTTAGACTTAAATGGCGATTTAAACCATCAAGGCGAGATTTTGAAGACAAATACATGATTACATAATTTTTGAAGAATTCCATGAGCTTTATTTTAAAAGAAAAATGAAATTTGGAGCACAAGTGGATTTCAAGTTATCGCTAATCAAAGTTTGCATTGGAAATGAAGAATTTATACAAACACTAATTATGAAGTTTTATTAAAAGCTTTGACATTGGCTAGAAATTACAGACGGGAAACCATTTGTTTGCTACTGAGAAGGATATCTCAAGGAAAATAGTTATATATTCATATGAATTTACTTTTCCATTTTTCGACCGAGGATTTAACCTGAGATCATGAAAGAGAGAATATAACGCAACAAGTAATTGAAGAAATAACCCAAACTCTTTCACCAAATGAACACTTAGACTTAAATGGCGATTTAAACCATTAAGGCGAGATTTTGAAGACAAATACATGATTACATAATTTTTGAAGAATTCCATGAGCTTTATTTTAAAAGAAAAATGAAATTTGGAGCACAAGTGGATTTCAAGTTATCGCTAATCAAAGTTTGCATTGGAAATGAAGAATTTATACAAACACTAATTATGAAGTTTTATTAAAAGCTTTGACATTGGCTAGAAATTACAGACGGGAAACCATTTGTTTGCTACTGAGAAGGATATCTCAAGGAAAATAGTTATATATTCATATGAATTTACTTTTCCATTTTTCGACCGAGGATTTAACCTGAGATCATGAAAGAGAGAATATAACGCAACAAGTAATTGAAGAAATAACCCAAACTCTTTCACCAAATGAACACTTAGACTTAAATGGCGATTTAAACCATTAAGGCGAGATTTTGAAGACAAATACATGATTACATAATTTTTGAAGAATTCCATGAGCTTTATTTTAAAAGAAAAATGAAATTTGGAGCACAAGTGGATTTCAAGTTATCGCTAATCAAAGTTTGCATTGGAAATGAAGAATTTATACAAACACTAATTATGAAGTTTTATTAAAAGCTTTGACATTGGCTAGAAATTACAGACGGGAAACCATTTGTTTGCTACTGAGAAGGATATCTCAAGGAAAATAGTTATATATTCATATGAATTTACTTTTCCATTTTTCGACCGAGGATTTAACCTGAGATCATGAAAGAGAGAATATAACGCAACAAGTAATTGAAGAAATAACCCAAACTCTTTCACCAAATGAACACTTAGACTTAAATGGCGATTTAAACCATTAAGGCGAGATTTTGAAGACAAATACATGATTACATAATTTTTGAAGAATTCCATGAGCTTTATTTTAAAAGAAAAATGAAATTTGGAGCACAAGTGGATTTCAAGTTATCGCTAATCAAAGTTTGCATTGGAAATGAAGAATTTATACAAACACTAATTATGAAGTTTTATTAAAAGCTTTGACATTGGCTAGAAATTACAGACGGGAAACCATTTGTTTGCTACTGAGAAGGATATCTCAAGGAAAATAGTTATATATTCATATGAATTTACTTTTCCATTTTTCGACCGAGGATTTAACCTGAGATCATGAAAGAGAGAATATAACGCAACAAGTAATTGAAGAAATAACCCAAACTCTTTCACCAAATGAACACTTAGACTTAAATGGCGATTTAAACCATTAAGGCGAGATTTTGAAGACAAATACATGATTACATAATTTTTGAAGAATTCCATGAGCTTTATTTTAAAAGAAAAATGAAATTTGGAGCACAAGTGGATTTCAAGTTATCGCTAATCAAAGTTTGCATTGGAAATGAAGAATTTATACAAACACTAATTATGAAGTTTTATTAAAAGCTTTGACATTGGCTAGAAATTACAGACGGGAAACCATTTGTTTTTTTAATAAAAACAAAAATATATATATGTTCATTTATCTCCCAAATAAGGTTACTGCATATGTGGTGAAAAAATGGAAGAATCATCAAGCTTTTACGTTTGAGACAAGATAAAATATACCAAACCACAGGTTTAATCTAATATGGATAAGCATACGTACACACGATCGCTGACTGTCCAAAATTCAGCAAATGAACACTTAGACTTAAATGGCGATTTAAACCATTAAGGCGAGATTTTGAAGACAAATACATGATTACATAATTTTTGAAGAATTCCATGAGCTTTATTTTAAAAGAAAAATGAAATTTGGAGCACAAGTGGATTTCAAGTTATCGCTAATCAAAGTTTGCATTGGAAATGAAGAATTTATACAAACACTAATTATGAAGTTTTATTAAAAGCTTTGACATTGGCTAGAAATTACAGACGGGAAACCATTTGTTTGCTACTGAGAAGGATATCTCAAGGAAAATAGTTATATATTCATATGAATTTACTTTTCCATTTTTCGACCGAGGATTTAACCTGAGATCATGAAAGAGAGATTATAACGCAACAAGTAATTGAAGAAATAACCCAAACTCTTTCACCAAATGAACACTTAGACTTAAATGGCGATTTAAACCATTAAGGCGAGATTTTGAAGACAAATACATGATTACATAATTTTTGAAGAATTCCATGAGCTTTATTTTAAAAGAAAAATGAAATTTGGAGCACAAGTGGATTTCAAGTTATCGCTAATCAAAGTTTGCATTGGAAATGAAGAATTTATACAAACACTAATTATGAAGTTTTATTAAAAGCTTTGACATTGGCTAGAAATTACAGACGGGAAACCATTTGTTTGCTACTGAGAAGGATATCTCAAGGAAAATAGTTATATATTCATATGAATTTACTTTTCCATTTTTCGACCGAGGATTTAACCTGAGATCATGAAAGAGAGAATATAACGCAACAAGTAATTGAAGAAATAACCCAAACTCTTTCACCAAATGAACACTTAGACTTAAATGGCGATTTAAACCATTAAGGCGAGATTTTGAAGACAAATACATGATTACATAATTTTTGAAGAATTCCATGAGCTTTATTTTAAAAGAAAAATGAAATTTGGAGCACAAGTGGATTTCAAGTTATCGCTAATCAAAGTTTGCATTGGAAATGAAGAATTTATACAAACACTAATTATGAAGTTTTATTAAAAGCTTTGACATTGGCTAGAAATTACAGACGGGAAACCATTTGTTTGCTACTGAGAAGGATATCTCAAGGAAAATAGTTATATATTCATATGAATTTACTTTTCCATTTTTCGACCGAGGATTTAACCTGAGATCATGAAAGAGAGAATATAACGCAACAAGTAATTGAAGAAATAACCCAAACTCTTTCACCAAATGAACACTTAGACTTAAATGGCGATTTAAACCATTAAGGCGAGATTTTGAAGACAAATACATGATTACATAATTTTTGAAGAATTCCATGAGCTTTATTTTAAAAGAAAAATGAAATTTGGAGCACAAGTGGATTTCAAGTTATCGCTAATCAAAGTTTGCATTGGAAATGAAGAATTTATACAAACACTAATTATGAAGTTTTATTAAAAGCTTTGACATTGGCTAGAAATTACAGACGGGAAACCATTTGTTTGCTACTGAGAAGGATATCTCAAGGAAAATAGTTATATATTCATATGAATTTACTTTTCCATTTTTCGACCGAGGATTTAACCTGAGATCATGAAAGAGAGAATATAACGCAACAAGTAATTGAAGAAATAACCCAAACTCTTTCACCAAATGAACACTTAGACTTAAATGGCGATTTAAACCATTAAGGCGAGATTTTGAAGACAAATACATGATTACATAATTTTTGAAGAATTCCATGAGCTTTATTTTAAAAGAAAAATGAAATTTGGAGCACAAGTGGATTTCAAGTTATCGCTAATCAAAGTTTGCATTGGAAATGAAGAATTTATACAAACACTAATTATGAAGTTTTATTAAAAGCTTTGACATTGGCTAGAAATTACAGACGGGAAACCATTTGTTTGCTACTGAGAAGGATATCTCAAGGAAAATAGTTATATATTCATATGAATTTACTTTTCCATTTTTCGACCGAGGATTTAACCTGAGATCATGAAAGAGAGAATATAACGCAACAAGTAATTGAAGAAATAACCCAAACTCTTTCACCAAATGAACACTTAGACTTAAATGGCGATTTAAACCATTAAGGCGAGATTTTGAAGACAAATACATGATTACATAATTTTTGAAGAATTCCATGAGCTTTATTTTAAAAGAAAAATGAAATTTGGAGCACAAGTGGATTTCAAGTTATCGCTAATCAAAGTTTGCATTGGAAATGAAGAATTTATACAAACACTAATTATGAAGTTTTATTAAAAGCTTTGACATTGGCTAGAAATTACAGACGGGAAACCATTTGTTTGCTACTGAGAAGGATATCTCAAGGAAAATAGTTATATATTCATATGAATTTACTTTTCCATTTTTCGACCGAGGATTTAACCTGAGATCATGAAAGAGAGAATATAACGCAACAAGTAATTGAAGAAATAACCCAAACTCTTTCACCAAATGAACACTTAGACTTAAATGGCGATTTAAACCATCAAGGCGAGATTTTGAAGACAAATACATGATTACATAATTTTTGAAGAATTCCATGAGCTTTATTTTAAAAGAAAAATGAAATTTGGAGCACAAGTGGATTTCAAGTTATCGCTAATCAAAGTTTGCATTGGAAATGAAGAATTTATACAAACACTAATTATGAAGTTTTATTAAAAGCTTTGACATTGGCTAGAAATTACAGACGGGAAACCATTTGTTTGCTACTGAGAAGGATATCTCAAGGAAAATAGTTATATATTCATATGAATTTACTTTTCCATTTTTCGACCGAGGATTTAACCTGAGATCATGAAAGAGAGAATATAACGCAACAAGTAATTGAAGAAATAACCCAAACTCTTTCACCAAATGAACACTTAGACTTAAATGGCGATTTAAACCATTAAGGCGAGATTTTGAAGACAAATACATGATTACATAATTTTTGAAGAATTCCATGAGCTTTATTTTAAAAGAAAAATGAAATTTGGAGCACAAGTGGATTTCAAGTTATCGCTAATCAAAGTTTGCATTGGAAATGAAGAATTTATACAAACACTAATTATGAAGTTTTATTAAAAGCTTTGACATTGGCTAGAAATTACAGACGGGAAACCATTTGTTTGCTACTGAGAAGGATATCTCAAGGAAAATAGTTATATATTCATATGAATTTACTTTTCCATTTTTCGACCGAGGATTTAACCTGAGATCATGAAAGAGAGAATATAACGCAACAAGTAATTGAAGAAATAACCCAAACTCTTTCACCAAATGAACACTTAGACTTAAATGGCGATTTAAACCATCAAGGCGAGATTTTGAAGACAAATACATGATTACATAATTTTTGAAGAATTCCATGAGCTTTATTTTAAAAGAAAAATGAAATTTGGAGCACAAGTGGATTTCAAGTTATCGCTAATCAAAGTTTGCATTGGAAATGAAGAATTTATACAAACACTAATTATGAAGTTTTATTAAAAGCTTTGACATTGGCTAGAAATTACAGACGGGAAACCATTTGTTTGCTACTGAGAAGGATATCTCAAGGAAAATAGTTATATATTCATATGAATTTACTTTTCCATTTTTCGACCGAGGATTTAACCTGAGATCATGAAAGAGAGAATATAACGCAACAAGTAATTGAAGAAATAACCCAAACTCTTTCACCAAATGAACACTTAGACTTAAATGGCGATTTAAACCATTAAGGCGAGATTTTGAAGACAAATACATGATTACATAATTTTTGAAGAATTCCATGAGCTTTATTTTAAAAGAAAAATGAAATTTGGAGCACAAGTGGATTTCAAGTTATCGCTAATCAAAGTTTGCATTGGAAATGAAGAATTTATACAAACACTAATTATGAAGTTTTATTAAAAGCTTTGACATTGGCTAGAAATTACAGACGGGAAACCATTTGTTTGCTACTGAGAAGGATATCTCAAGGAAAATAGTTATATATTCATATGAATTTACTTTTCCATTTTTCGACCGAGGATTTAACCTGAGATCATGAAAGAGAGAATATAACGCAACAAGTAATTGAAGAAATAACCCAAACTCTTTCACCAAATGAACACTTAGACTTAAATGGCGATTTAAACCATTAAGGCGAGATTTTGAAGACAAATACATGATTACATAATTTTTGAAGAATTCCATGAGCTTTATTTTAAAAGAAAAATGAAATTTGGAGCACAAGTGGATTTCAAGTTATCGCTAATCAAAGTTTGCATTGGAAATGAAGAATTTATACAAACACTAATTATGAAGTTTTATTAAAAGCTTTGACATTGGCTAGAAATTACAGACGGGAAACCATTTGTTTGCTACTGAGAAGGATATCTCAAGGAAAATAGTTATATATTCATATGAATTTACTTTTCCATTTTTCGACCGAGGATTTAACCTGAGATCATGAAAGAGAGAATATAACGCAACAAGTAATTGAAGAAATAACCCAAACTCTTTCACCAAATGAACACTTAGACTTAAATGGCGATTTAAACCATTAAGGCGAGATTTTGAAGACAAATACATGATTACATAATTTTTGAAGAATTCCATGAGCTTTATTTTAAAAGAAAAATGAAATTTGGAGCACAAGTGGATTTCAAGTTATCGCTAATCAAAGTTTGCATTGGAAATGAAGAATTTATACAAACACTAATTATGAAGTTTTATTAAAAGCTTTGACATTGGCTAGAAATTACAGACGGGAAACCATTTGTTTGCTACTGAGAAGGATATCTCAAGGAAAATAGTTATATATTCATATGAATTTACTTTTCCATTTTTCGACCGAGGATTTAACCTGAGATCATGAAAGAGAGAATATAACGCAACAAGTAATTGAAGAAATAACCCAAACTCTTTCACCAAATGAACACTTAGACTTAAATGGCGATTTAAACCATTAAGGCGAGATTTTGAAGACAAATACATGATTACATAATTTTTGAAGAATTCCATGAGCTTTATTTTAAAAGAAAAATGAAATTTGGAGCACAAGTGGATTTCAAGTTATCGCTAATCAAAGTTTGCATTGGAAATGAAGAATTTATACAAACACTAATTATGAAGTTTTATTAAAAGCTTTGACATTGGCTAGAAATTACAGACGGGAAACCATTTGTTTGCTACTGAGAAGGATATCTCAAGGAAAATAGTTATATATTCATATGAATTTACTTTTCCATTTTTCGACCGAGGATTTAACCTGAGATCATGAAAGAGAGAATATAACGCAACAAGTAATTGAAGAAATAACCCAAACTCTTTCACCAAATGAACACTTAGACTTAAATGGCGATTTAAACCATTAAGGCGAGATTTTGAAGACAAATACATGATTACATAATTTTTGAAGAATTCCATGAGCTTTATTTTAAAAGAAAAATGAAATTTGGAGCACAAGTGGATTTCAAGTTATCGCTAATCAAAGTTTGCATTGGAAATGAAGAATTTATACAAACACTAATTATGAAGTTTTATTAAAAGCTTTGACATTGGCTAGAAATTACAGACGGGAAACCATTTGTTTGCTACTGAGAAGGATATCTCAAGGAAAATAGTTATATATTCATATGAATTTACTTTTCCATTTTTCGACCGAGGATTTAACCTGAGATCATGAAAGAGAGAATATAACGCAACAAGTAATTGAAGAAATAACCCAAACTCTTTCACCAAATGAACACTTAGACTTAAATGGCGATTTAAACCATTAAGGCGAGATTTTGAAGACAAATACATGATTACATAATTTTTGAAGAATTCCATGAGCTTTATTTTAAAAGAAAAATGAAATTTGGAGCACAAGTGGATTTCAAGTTATCGCTAATCAAAGTTTGCATTGGAAATGAAGAATTTATACAAACACTAATTATGAAGTTTTATTAAAAGCTTTGACATTGGCTAGAAATTACAGACGGGAAACCATTTGTTTGCTACTGAGAAGGATATCTCAAGGAAAATAGTTATATATTCATATGAATTTACTTTTCCATTTTTCGACCGAGGATTTAACCTGAGATCATGAAAGAGAGAATATAACGCAACAAGTAATTGAAGAAATAACCCAAACTCTTTCACCAAATGAACACTTAGACTTAAATGGCGATTTAAACCATTAAGGCGAGATTTTGAAGACAAATACATGATTACATAATTTTTGAAGAATTCCATGAGCTTTATTTTAAAAGAAAAATGAAATTTGGAGCACAAGTGGATTTCAAGTTATCGCTAATCAAAGTTTGCATTGGAAATGAAGAATTTATACAAACACTAATTATGAAGTTTTATTAAAAGCTTTGACATTGGCTAGAAATTACAGACGGGAAACCATTTGTTTTTTTAATAAAAACAAAAATATATATATGTTCATTTATCTCCCAAATAAGGTTACTGCATATGTGGTGAAAAAATTGAAGAATCATCAAGCTTTTACGTTTGAGACAAGATAAAATATACCAAACCACAGGTTTAATCTAATATGGATAAGCATACGTACACACGATCGCTGACTGTCCAAAATTCAGCAAATGAACACTTAGACTTAAATGGCGATTTAAACCATTAAGGCGAGATTTTGAAGACAAATACATGATTACATAATTTTTGAAGAATTCCATGAGCTTTATTTTAAAAGAAAAATGAAATTTGGAGCACAAGTGGATTTCAAGTTATCGCTAATCAAAGTTTGCATTGGAAATGAAGAATTTATACAAACACTAATTATGAAGTTTTATTAAAAGCTTTGACATTGGCTAGAAATTACAGACGGGAAACCATTTGTTTGCTACTGAGAAGGATATCTCAAGGAAAATAGTTATATATTCATATGAATTTACTTTTCCATTTTTCGACCGAGGATTTAACCTGAGATCATGAAAGAGAGATTATAACGCAACAAGTAATTGAAGAAATAACCCAAACTCTTTCACCAAATGAACACTTAGACTTAAATGGCGATTTAAACCATTAAGGCGAGATTTTGAAGACAAATACATGATTACATAATTTTTGAAGAATTCCATGAGCTTTATTTTAAAAGAAAAATGAAATTTGGAGCACAAGTGGATTTCAAGTTATCGCTAATCAAAGTTTGCATTGGAAATGAAGAATTTATACAAACACTAATTATGAAGTTTTATTAAAAGCTTTGACATTGGCTAGAAATTACAGACGGGAAACCATTTGTTTGCTACTGAGAAGGATATCTCAAGGAAAATAGTTATATATTCATATGAATTTACTTTTCCATTTTTCGACCGAGGATTTAACCTGAGATCATGAAAGAGAGAATATAACGCAACAAGTAATTGAAGAAATAACCCAAACTCTTTCACCAAATGAACACTTAGACTTAAATGGCGATTTAAACCATTAAGGCGAGATTTTGAAGACAAATACATGATTACATAATTTTTGAAGAATTCCATGAGCTTTATTTTAAAAGAAAAATGAAATTTGGAGCACAAGTGGATTTCAAGTTATCGCTAATCAAAGTTTGCATTGGAAATGAAGAATTTATACAAACACTAATTATGAAGTTTTATTAAAAGCTTTGACATTGGCTAGAAATTACAGACGGGAAACCATTTGTTTGCTACTGAGAAGGATATCTCAAGGAAAATAGTTATATATTCATATGAATTTACTTTTCCATTTTTCGACCGAGGATTTAACCTGAGATCATGAAAGAGAGATTATAACGCAACAAGTAATTGAAGAAATAACCCAAACTCTTTCACCAAATGAACACTTAGACTTAAATGGCGATTTAAACCATTAAGGCGAGATTTTGAAGACAAATACATGATTACATAATTTTTGAAGAATTCCATGAGCTTTATTTTAAAAGAAAAATGAAATTTGGAGCACAAGTGGATTTCAAGTTATCGCTAATCAAAGTTTGCATTGGAAATGAAGAATTTATACAAACACTAATTATGAAGTTTTATTAAAAGCTTTGACATTGGCTAGAAATTACAGACGGGAAACCATTTGTTTGCTACTGAGAAGGATATCTCAAGGAAAATAGTTATATATTCATATGAATTTACTTTTCCATTTTTCGACCGAGGATTTAACCTGAGATCATGAAAGAGAGAATATAACGCAACAAGTAATTGAAGAAATAACCCAAACTCTTTCACCAAATGAACACTTAGACTTAAATGGCGATTTAAACCATTAAGGCGAGATTTTGAAGACAAATACATGATTACATAATTTTTGAAGAATTCCATGAGCTTTATTTTAAAAGAAAAATGAAATTTGGAGCACAAGTGGATTTCAAGTTATCGCTAATCAAAGTTTGCATTGGAAATGAAGAATTTATACAAACACTAATTATGAAGTTTTATTAAAAGCTTTGACATTGGCTAGAAATTACAGACGGGAAACCATTTGTTTGCTACTGAGAAGGATATCTCAAGGAAAATAGTTATATATTCATATGAATTTACTTTTCCATTTTTCGACCGAGGATTTAACCTGAGATCATGAAAGAGAGAATATAACGCAACAAGTAATTGAAGAAATAACCCAAACTCTTTCACCAAATGAACACTTAGACTTAAATGGCGATTTAAACCATTAAGGCGAGATTTTGAAGACAAATACATGATTACATAATTTTTGAAGAATTCCATGAGCTTTATTTTAAAAGAAAAATGAAATTTGGAGCACAAGTGGATTTCAAGTTATCGCTAATCAAAGTTTGCATTGGAAATGAAGAATTTATACAAACACTAATTATGAAGTTTTATTAAAAGCTTTGACATTGGCTAGAAATTACAGACGGGAAACCATTTGTTTTTTTAATAAAAACAAAAATATATATATGTTCATTTATCTCCCAAATAAGGTTACTGCATATGTGGTGAAAAAATTGAAGAATCATCAAGCTTTTACGTTTGAGACAAGATAAAATATACCAAACCACAGGTTTAATCTAATATGGATAAGCATACGTACACACGATCGCTGACTGTCCAAAATTCAGCAAATGAACACTTAGACTTAAATGGCGATTTAAACCATTAAGGCGAGATTTTGAAGACAAATACATGATTACATAATTTTTGAAGAATTCCATGAGCTTTATTTTAAAAGAAAAATGAAATTTGGAGCACAAGTGGATTTCAAGTTATCGCTAATCAAAGTTTGCATTGGAAATGAAGAATTTATACAAACACTAATTATGAAGTTTTATTAAAAGCTTTGACATTGGCTAGAAATTACAGACGGGAAACCATTTGTTTGCTACTGAGAAGGATATCTCAAGGAAAATAGTTATATATTCATATGAATTTACTTTTCCATTTTTCGACCGAGGATTTAACCTGAGATCATGAAAGAGAGATTATAACGCAACAAGTAATTGAAGAAATAACCCAAACTCTTTCACCAAATGAACACTTAGACTTAAATGGCGATTTAAACCATTAAGGCGAGATTTTGAAGACAAATACATGATTACATAATTTTTGAAGAATTCCATGAGCTTTATTTTAAAAGAAAAATGAAATTTGGAGCACAAGTGGATTTCAAGTTATCGCTAATCAAAGTTTGCATTGGAAATGAAGAATTTATACAAACACTAATTATGAAGTTTTATTAAAAGCTTTGACATTGGCTAGAAATTACAGACGGGAAACCATTTGTTTGCTACTGAGAAGGATATCTCAAGGAAAATAGTTATATATTCATATGAATTTACTTTTCCATTTTTCGACCGAGGATTTAACCTGAGATCATGAAAGAGAGAATATAACGCAACAAGTAATTGAAGAAATAACCCAAACTCTTTCACCAAATGAACACTTAGACTTAAATGGCGATTTAAACCATTAAGGCGAGATTTTGAAGACAAATACATGATTACATAATTTTTGAAGAATTCCATGAGCTTTATTTTAAAAGAAAAATGAAATTTGGAGCACAAGTGGATTTCAAGTTATCGCTAATCAAAGTTTGCATTGGAAATGAAGAATTTATACAAACACTAATTATGAAGTTTTATTAAAAGCTTTGACATTGGCTAGAAATTACAGACGGGAAACCATTTGTTTGCTACTGAGAAGGATATCTCAAGGAAAATAGTTATATATTCATATGAATTTACTTTTCCATTTTTCGACCGAGGATTTAACCTGAGATCATGAAAGAGAGAATATAACGCAACAAGTAATTGAAGAAATAACCCAAACTCTTTCACCAAATGAACACTTAGACTTAAATGGCGATTTAAACCATTAAGGCGAGATTTTGAAGACAAATACATGATTACATAATTTTTGAAGAATTCCATGAGCTTTATTTTAAAAGAAAAATGAAATTTGGAGCACAAGTGGATTTCAAGTTATCGCTAATCAAAGTTTGCATTGGAAATGAAGAATTTATACAAACACTAATTATGAAGTTTTATTAAAAGCTTTGACATTGGCTAGAAATTACAGACGGGAAACCATTTGTTTTTTTAATAAAAACAAAAATATATATATGTTCATTTATCTCCCAAATAAGGTTACTGCATATGTGGTGAAAAAATTGAAGAATCATCAAGCTTTTACGTTTGAGACAAGATAAAATATACCAAACCACAGGTTTAATCTAATATGGATAAGCATACGTACACACGATCGCTGACTGTCCAAAATTCAGCAAATGAACACTTAGACTTAAATGGCGATTTAAACCATTAAGGCGAGATTTTGAAGACAAATACATGATTACATAATTTTTGAAGAATTCCATGAGCTTTATTTTAAAAGAAAAATGAAATTTGGAGCACAAGTGGATTTCAAGTTATCGCTAATCAAAGTTTGCATTGGAAATGAAGAATTTATACAAACACTAATTATGAAGTTTTATTAAAAGCTTTGACATTGGCTAGAAATTACAGACGGGAAACCATTTGTTTGCTACTGAGAAGGATATCTCAAGGAAAATAGTTATATATTCATATGAATTTACTTTTCCATTTTTCGACCGAGGATTTAACCTGAGATCATGAAAGAGAGATTATAACGCAACAAGTAATTGAAGAAATAACCCAAACTCTTTCACCAAATGAACACTTAGACTTAAATGGCGATTTAAACCATTAAGGCGAGATTTTGAAGACAAATACATGATTACATAATTTTTGAAGAATTCCATGAGCTTTATTTTAAAAGAAAAATGAAATTTGGAGCACAAGTGGATTTCAAGTTATCGCTAATCAAAGTTTGCATTGGAAATGAAGAATTTATACAAACACTAATTATGAAGTTTTATTAAAAGCTTTGACATTGGCTAGAAATTACAGACGGGAAACCATTTGTTTGCTACTGAGAAGGATATCTCAAGGAAAATAGTTATATATTCATATGAATTTACTTTTCCATTTTTCGACCGAGGATTTAACCTGAGATCATGAAAGAGAGAATATAACGCAACAAGTAATTGAAGAAATAACCCAAACTCTTTCACCAAATGAACACTTAGACTTAAATGGCGATTTAAACCATTAAGGCGAGATTTTGAAGACAAATACATGATTACATAATTTTTGAAGAATTCCATGAGCTTTATTTTAAAAGAAAAATGAAATTTGGAGCACAAGTGGATTTCAAGTTATCGCTAATCAAAGTTTGCATTGGAAATGAAGAATTTATACAAACACTAATTATGAAGTTTTATTAAAAGCTTTGACATTGGCTAGAAATTACAGACGGGAAACCATTTGTTTGCTACTGAGAAGGATATCTCAAGGAAAATAGTTATATATTCATATGAATTTACTTTTCCATTTTTCGACCGAGGATTTAACCTGAGATCATGAAAGAGAGATTATAACGCAACAAGTAATTGAAGAAATAACCCAAACTCTTTCACCAAATGAACACTTAGACTTAAATGGCGATTTAAACCATTAAGGCGAGATTTTGAAGACAAATACATGATTACATAATTTTTGAAGAATTCCATGAGCTTTATTTTAAAAGAAAAATGAAATTTGGAGCACAAGTGGATTTCAAGTTATCGCTAATCAAAGTTTGCATTGGAAATGAAGAATTTATACAAACACTAATTATGAAGTTTTATTAAAAGCTTTGACATTGGCTAGAAATTACAGACGGGAAACCATTTGTTTGCTACTGAGAAGGATATCTCAAGGAAAATAGTTATATATTCATATGAATTTACTTTTCCATTTTTCGACCGAGGATTTAACCTGAGATCATGAAAGAGAGAATATAACGCAACAAGTAATTGAAGAAATAACCCAAACTCTTTCACCAAATGAACACTTAGACTTAAATGGCGATTTAAACCATTAAGGCGAGATTTTGAAGACAAATACATGATTACATAATTTTTGAAGAATTCCATGAGCTTTATTTTAAAAGAAAAATGAAATTTGGAGCACAAGTGGATTTCAAGTTATCGCTAATCAAAGTTTGCATTGGAAATGAAGAATTTATACAAACACTAATTATGAAGTTTTATTAAAAGCTTTGACATTGGCTAGAAATTACAGACGGGAAACCATTTGTTTGCTACTGAGAAGGATATCTCAAGGAAAATAGTTATATATTCATATGAATTTACTTTTCCATTTTTCGACCGAGGATTTAACCTGAGATCATGAAAGAGAGAATATAACGCAACAAGTAATTGAAGAAATAACCCAAACTCTTTCACCAAATGAACACTTAGACTTAAATGGCGATTTAAACCATTAAGGCGAGATTTTGAAGACAAATACATGATTACATAATTTTTGAAGAATTCCATGAGCTTTATTTTAAAAGAAAAATGAAATTTGGAGCACAAGTGGATTTCAAGTTATCGCTAATCAAAGTTTGCATTGGAAATGAAGAATTTATACAAACACTAATTATGAAGTTTTATTAAAAGCTTTGACATTGGCTAGAAATTACAGACGGGAAACCATTTGTTTTTTAATAAAAACAAAAATATATATATGTTCATTTATCTCCCAAATAAGGTTACTGCATATGTGGTGAAAAAATGGAAGAATCATCAAGCTTTTACGTTTGAGACAAGATAAAATATACCAAACCACAGGTTTAATCTAATATGGATAAGCATACGTACACACGATCGCTGACTGTCCAAAATTCAGCAAATGAACACTTAGACTTAAATGGCGATTTAAACCATTAAGGCGAGATTTTGAAGACAAATACATGATTACATAATTTTTGAAGAATTCCATGAGCTTTATTTTAAAAGAAAAATGAAATTTGGAGCACAAGTGGATTTCAAGTTATCGCTAATCAAAGTTTGCATTGGAAATGAAGAATTTATACAAACACTAATTATGAAGTTTTATTAAAAGCTTTGACATTGGCTAGAAATTACAGACGGGAAACCATTTGTTTGCTACTGAGAAGGATATCTCAAGGAAAATAGTTATATATTCATATGAATTTACTTTTCCATTTTTCGACCGAGGATTTAACCTGAGATCATGAAAGAGAGATTATAACGCAACAAGTAATTGAAGAAATAACCCAAACTCTTTCACCAAATGAACACTTAGACTTAAATGGCGATTTAAACCATTAAGGCGAGATTTTGAAGACAAATACATGATTACATAATTTTTGAAGAATTCCATGAGCTTTATTTTAAAAGAAAAATGAAATTTGGAGCACAAGTGGATTTCAAGTTATCGCTAATCAAAGTTTGCATTGGAAATGAAGAATTTATACAAACACTAATTATGAAGTTTTATTAAAAGCTTTGACATTGGCTAGAAATTACAGACGGGAAACCATTTGTTTGCTACTGAGAAGGATATCTCAAGGAAAATAGTTATATATTCATATGAATTTACTTTTCCATTTTTCGACCGAGGATTTAACCTGAGATCATGAAAGAGAGAATATAACGCAACAAGTAATTGAAGAAATAACCCAAACTCTTTCACCAAATGAACACTTAGACTTAAATGGCGATTTAAACCATTAAGGCGAGATTTTGAAGACAAATACATGATTACATAATTTTTGAAGAATTCCATGAGCTTTATTTTAAAAGAAAAATGAAATTTGGAGCACAAGTGGATTTCAAGTTATCGCTAATCAAAGTTTGCATTGGAAATGAAGAATTTATACAAACACTAATTATGAAGTTTTATTAAAAGCTTTGACATTGGCTAGAAATTACAGACGGGAAACCATTTGTTTGCTACTGAGAAGGATATCTCAAGGAAAATAGTTATATATTCATATGAATTTACTTTTCCATTTTTCGACCGAGGATTTAACCTGAGATCATGAAAGAGAGAATATAACGCAACAAGTAATTGAAGAAATAACCCAAACTCTTTCACCAAATGAACACTTAGACTTAAATGGCGATTTAAACCATTA
Source organism: Lytechinus pictus (assembly GCF_037042905.1). Lineage (NCBI taxonomy): Eukaryota > Metazoa > Echinodermata > Echinoidea > Temnopleuroida > Toxopneustidae > Lytechinus > Lytechinus pictus. The sequence goes on along the minus strand of NW_026974208.1, from coordinate 45,239 downwards.
AGGCGAGATTTTGAAGACAAATACATGATTACATAATTTTTGAAGAATTCCATGAGCTTTATTTTAAAAGAAAAATGAAATTTGGAGCACAAGTGGATTTCAAGTTATCGCTAATCAAAGTTTGCATTGGAAATGAAGAATTTATACAAACACTAATTATGAAGTTTTATTAAAAGCTTTGACATTGGCTAGAAATTACAGACGGGAAACCATTTGTTTTTTTAATAAAAACAAAAATATATATATGTTCATTTATCTCCCAAATAAGGTTACTGCATATGTGGTGAAAAAATGGAAGAATCATCAAGCTTTTACGTTTGAGACAAGATAAAATATACCAAACCACAGGTTTAATCTAATATGGATAAGCATACGTACACACGATCGCTGACTGTCCAAAATTCAGCAAATGAACACTTAGACTTAAATGGCGATTTAAACCATTAAGGCGAGATTTTGAAGACAAATACATGATTACATAATTTTTGAAGAATTCCATGAGCTTTATTTTAAAAGAAAAATGAAATTTGGAGCACAAGTGGATTTCAAGTTATCGCTAATCAAAGTTTGCATTGGAAATGAAGAATTTATACAAACACTAATTATGAAGTTTTATTAAAAGCTTTGACATTGGCTAGAAATTACAGACGGGAAACCATTTGTTTGCTACTGAGAAGGATATCTCAAGGAAAATAGTTATATATTCATATGAATTTACTTTTCCATTTTTCGACCGAGGATTTAACCTGAGATCATGAAAGAGAGATTATAACGCAACAAGTAATTGAAGAAATAACCCAAACTCTTTCACCAAATGAACACTTAGACTTAAATGGCGATTTAAACCATTAAGGCGAGATTTTGAAGACAAATACATGATTACATAATTTTTGAAGAATTCCATGAGCTTTATTTTAAAAGAAAAATGAAATTTGGAGCACAAGTGGATTTCAAGTTATCGCTAATCAAAGTTTGCATTGGAAATGAAGAATTTATACAAACACTAATTATGAAGTTTTATTAAAAGCTTTGACATTGGCTAGAAATTACAGACGGGAAACCATTTGTTTGCTACTGAGAAGGATATCTCAAGGAAAATAGTTATATATTCATATGAATTTACTTTTCCATTTTTCGACCGAGGATTTAACCTGAGATCATGAAAGAGAGAATATAACGCAACAAGTAATTGAAGAAATAACCCAAACTCTTTCACCAAATGAACACTTAGACTTAAATGGCGATTTAAACCATTAAGGCGAGATTTTGAAGACAAATACATGATTACATAATTTTTGAAGAATTCCATGAGCTTTATTTTAAAAGAAAAATGAAATTTGGAGCACAAGTGGATTTCAAGTTATCGCTAATCAAAGTTTGCATTGGAAATGAAGAATTTATACAAACACTAATTATGAAGTTTTATTAAAAGCTTTGACATTGGCTAGAAATTACAGACGGGAAACCATTTGTTTTTTTAATAAAAACAAAAATATATATATGTTCATTTATCTCCCAAATAAGGTTACTGCATATGTGGTGAAAAAATGGAAGAATCATCAAGCTTTTACGTTTGAGACAAGATAAAATATACCAAACCACAGGTTTAATCTAATATGGATAAGCATACGTACACACGATCGCTGACTGTCCAAAATTCAGCAAATGAACACTTAGACTTAAATGGCGATTTAAACCATTAAGGCGAGATTTTGAAGACAAATACATGATTACATAATTTTTGAAGAATTCCATGAGCTTTATTTTAAAAGAAAAATGAAATTTGGAGCACAAGTGGATTTCAAGTTATCGCTAATCAAAGTTTGCATTGGAAATGAAGAATTTATACAAACACTAATTATGAAGTTTTATTAAAAGCTTTGACATTGGCTAGAAATTACAGACGGGAAACCATTTGTTTGCTACTGAGAAGGATATCTCAAGGAAAATAGTTATATATTCATATGAATTTACTTTTCCATTTTTCGACCGAGGATTTAACCTGAGATCATGAAAGAGAGAATATAACGCAACAAGTAATTGAAGAAATAACCCAAACTCTTTCACCAAATGAACACTTAGACTTAAATGGCGATTTAAACCATTAAGGCGAGATTTTGAAGACAAATACATGATTACATAATTTTTGAAGAATTCCATGAGCTTTATTTTAAAAGAAAAATGAAATTTGGAGCACAAGTGGATTTCAAGTTATCGCTAATCAAAGTTTGCATTGGAAATGAAGAATTTATACAAACACTAATTATGAAGTTTTATTAAAAGCTTTGACATTGGCTAGAAATTACAGACGGGAAACCATTTATGTTTGCTACTGAGAAGGATATCTCAAGGAAAATAGTTATATATTCATATGAATTTACTTTTCCATTTTTCGACCGAGGATTTAACCTGAGATCATGAAAGAGAGAATATAACGCAACAAGTAATTGAAGAAATAACCCAAACTCTTTCACCAAATGAACACTTAGACTTAAATGGCGATTTAAACCATTAAGGCGAGATTTTGAAGACAAATACATGATTACATAATTTTTGAAGAATTCCATGAGCTTTATTTTAAAAGAAAAATGAAATTTGGAGCACAAGTGGATTTCAAGTTATCGCTAATCAAAGTTTGCATTGGAAATGAAGAATTTATACAAACACTAATTATGAAGTTTTATTAAAAGCTTTGACATTGGCTAGAAATTACAGACGGGAAACCATTTGTTTGCTACTGAGAAGGATATCTCAAGGAAAATAGTTATATATTCATATGAATTTACTTTTCCATTTTTCGACCGAGGATTTAACCTGAGATCATGAAAGAGAGAATATAACGCAACAAGTAATTGAAGAAATAACCCAAACTCTTTCACCAAATGAACACTTAGACTTAAATGGCGATTTAAACCATTAAGGCGAGATTTTGAAGACAAATACATGATTACATAATTTTTGAAGAATTCCATGAGCTTTATTTTAAAAGAAAAATGAAATTTGGAGCACAAGTGGATTTCAAGTTATCGCTAATCAAAGTTTGCATTGGAAATGAAGAATTTATACAAACACTAATTATGAAGTTTTATTAAAAGCTTTGACATTGGCTAGAAATTACAGACGGGAAACCATTTGTTTGCTACTGAGAAGGATATCTCAAGGAAAATAGTTATATATTCATATGAATTTACTTTTCCATTTTTCGACCGAGGATTTAACCTGAGATCATGAAAGAGAGAATATAACGCAACAAGTAATTGAAGAAATAACCCAAACTCTTTCACCAAATGAACACTTAGACTTAAATGGCGATTTAAACCATTAAGGCGAGATTTTGAAGACAAATACATGATTACATAATTTTTGAAGAATTCCATGAGCTTTATTTTAAAAGAAAAATGAAATTTGGAGCACAAGTGGATTTCAAGTTATCGCTAATCAAAGTTTGCATTGGAAATGAAGAATTTATACAAACACTAATTATGAAGTTTTATTAAAAGCTTTGACATTGGCTAGAAATTACAGACGGGAAACCATTTGTTTGCTACTGAGAAGGATATCTCAAGGAAAATAGTTATATATTCATATGAATTTACTTTTCCATTTTTCGACCGAGGATTTAACCTGAGATCATGAAAGAGAGAATATAACGCAACAAGTAATTGAAGAAATAACCCAAACTCTTTCACCAAATGAACACTTAGACTTAAATGGCGATTTAAACCATTAAGGCGAGATTTTGAAGACAAATACATGATTACATAATTTTTGAAGAATTCCATGAGCTTTATTTTAAAAGAAAAATGAAATTTGGAGCACAAGTGGATTTCAAGTTATCGCTAATCAAAGTTTGCATTGGAAATGAAGAATTTATACAAACACTAATTATGAAGTTTTATTAAAAGCTTTGACATTGGCTAGAAATTACAGACGGGAAACCATTTGTTTGCTACTGAGAAGGATATCTCAAGGAAAATAGTTATATATTCATATGAATTTACTTTTCCATTTTTCGACCGAGGATTTAACCTGAGATCATGAAAGAGAGAATATAACGCAACAAGTAATTGAAGAAATAACCCAAACTCTTTCACCAAATGAACACTTAGACTTAAATGGCGATTTAAACCATTAAGGCGAGATTTTGAAGACAAATACATGATTACATAATTTTTGAAGAATTCCATGAGCTTTATTTTAAAAGAAAAATGAAATTTGGAGCACAAGTGGATTTCAAGTTATCGCTAATCAAAGTTTGCATTGGAAATGAAGAATTTATACAAACACTAATTATGAAGTTTTATTAAAAGCTTTGACATTGGCTAGAAATTACAGACGGGAAACCATTTGTTTGCTACTGAGAAGGATATCTCAAGGAAAATAGTTATATATTCATATGAATTTACTTTTCCATTTTTCGACCGAGGATTTAACCTGAGATCATGAAAGAGAGAATATAACGCAACAAGTAATTGAAGAAATAACCCAAACTCTTTCACCAAATGAACACTTAGACTTAAATGGCGATTTAAACCATTAAGGCGAGATTTTGAAGACAAATACATGATTACATAATTTTTGAAGAATTCCATGAGCTTTATTTTAAAAGAAAAATGAAATTTGGAGCACAAGTGGATTTCAAGTTATCGCTAATCAAAGTTTGCATTGGAAATGAAGAATTTATACAAACACTAATTATGAAGTTTTATTAAAAGCTTTGACATTGGCTAGAAATTACAGACGGGAAACCATTTGTTTGCTACTGAGAAGGATATCTCAAGGAAAATAGTTATATATTCATATGAATTTACTTTTCCATTTTTCGACCGAGGATTTAACCTGAGATCATGAAAGAGAGAATATAACGCAACAAGTAATTGAAGAAATAACCCAAACTCTTTCACCAAATGAACACTTAGACTTAAATGGCGATTTAAACCATTAAGGCGAGATTTTGAAGACAAATACATGATTACATAATTTTTGAAGAATTCCATGAGCTTTATTTTAAAAGAAAAATGAAATTTGGAGCACAAGTGGATTTCAAGTTATCGCTAATCAAAGTTTGCATTGGAAATGAAGAATTTATACAAACACTAATTATGAAGTTTTATTAAAAGCTTTGACATTGGCTAGAAATTACAGACGGGAAACCATTTGTTTGCTACTGAGAAGGATATCTCAAGGAAAATAGTTATATATTCATATGAATTTACTTTTCCATTTTTCGACCGAGGATTTAACCTGAGATCATGAAAGAGAGAATATAACGCAACAAGTAATTGAAGAAATAACCCAAACTCTTTCACCAAATGAACACTTAGACTTAAATGGCGATTTAAACCATTAAGGCGAGATTTTGAAGACAAATACATGATTACATAATTTTTGAAGAATTCCATGAGCTTTATTTTAAAAGAAAAATGAAATTTGGAGCACAAGTGGATTTCAAGTTATCGCTAATCAAAGTTTGCATTGGAAATGAAGAATTTATACAAACACTAATTATGAAGTTTTATTAAAAGCTTTGACATTGGCTAGAAATTACAGACGGGAAACCATTTGTTTGCTACTGAGAAGGATATCTCAAGGAAAATAGTTATATATTCATATGAATTTACTTTTCCATTTTTCGACCGAGGATTTAACCTGAGATCATGAAAGAGAGAATATAACGCAACAAGTAATTGAAGAAATAACCCAAACTCTTTCACCAAATGAACACTTAGACTTAAATGGCGATTTAAACCATTAAGGCGAGATTTTGAAGACAAATACATGATTACATAATTTTTGAAGAATTCCATGAGCTTTATTTTAAAAGAAAAATGAAATTTGGAGCACAAGTGGATTTCAAGTTATCGCTAATCAAAGTTTGCATTGGAAATGAAGAATTTATACAAACACTAATTATGAAGTTTTATTAAAAGCTTTGACATTGGCTAGAAATTACAGACGGGAAACCATTTGTTTGCTACTGAGAAGGATATCTCAAGGAAAATAGTTATATATTCATATGAATTTACTTTTCCATTTTTCGACCGAGGATTTAACCTGAGATCATGAAAGAGAGAATATAACGCAACAAGTAATTGAAGAAATAACCCAAACTCTTTCACCAAATGAACACTTAGACTTAAATGGCGATTTAAACCATTAAGGCGAGATTTTGAAGACAAATACATGATTACATAATTTTTGAAGAATTCCATGAGCTTTATTTTAAAAGAAAAATGAAATTTGGAGCACAAGTGGATTTCAAGTTATCGCTAATCAAAGTTTGCATTGGAAATGAAGAATTTATACAAACACTAATTATGAAGTTTTATTAAAAGCTTTGACATTGGCTAGAAATTACAGACGGGAAACCATTTGTTTGCTACTGAGAAGGATATCTCAAGGAAAATAGTTATATATTCATATGAATTTACTTTTCCATTTTTCGACCGAGGATTTAACCTGAGATCATGAAAGAGAGAATATAACGCAACAAGTAATTGAAGAAATAACCCAAACTCTTTCACCAAATGAACACTTAGACTTAAATGGCGATTTAAACCATTAAGGCGAGATTTTGAAGACAAATACATGATTACATAATTTTTGAAGAATTCCATGAGCTTTATTTTAAAAGAAAAATGAAATTTGGAGCACAAGTGGATTTCAAGTTATCGCTAATCAAAGTTTGCATTGGAAATGAAGAATTTATACAAACACTAATTATGAAGTTTTATTAAAAGCTTTGACATTGGCTAGAAATTACAGACGGGAAACCATTTGTTTGCTACTGAGAAGGATATCTCAAGGAAAATAGTTATATATTCATATGAATTTACTTTTCCATTTTTCGACCGAGGATTTAACCTGAGATCATGAAAGAGAGAATATAACGCAACAAGTAATTGAAGAAATAACCCAAACTCTTTCACCAAATGAACACTTAGACTTAAATGGCGATTTAAACCATTAAGGCGAGATTTTGAAGACAAATACATGATTACATAATTTTTGAAGAATTCCATGAGCTTTATTTTAAAAGAAAAATGAAATTTGGAGCACAAGTGGATTTCAAGTTATCGCTAATCAAAGTTTGCATTGGAAATGAAGAATTTATACAAACACTAATTATGAAGTTTTATTAAAAGCTTTGACATTGGCTAGAAATTACAGACGGGAAACCATTTGTTTGCTACTGAGAAGGATATCTCAAGGAAAATAGTTATATATTCATATGAATTTACTTTTCCATTTTTCGACCGAGGATTTAACCTGAGATCATGAAAGAGAGAATATAACGCAACAAGTAATTGAAGAAATAACCCAAACTCTTTCACCAAATGAACACTTAGACTTAAATGGCGATTTAAACCATTAAGGCGAGATTTTGAAGACAAATACATGATTACATAATTTTTGAAGAATTCCATGAGCTTTATTTTAAAAGAAAAATGAAATTTGGAGCACAAGTGGATTTCAAGTTATCGCTAATCAAAGTTTGCATTGGAAATGAAGAATTTATACAAACACTAATTATGAAGTTTTATTAAAAGCTTTGACATTGGCTAGAAATTACAGACGGGAAACCATTTGTTTGCTACTGAGAAGGATATCTCAAGGAAAATAGTTATATATTCATATGAATTTACTTTTCCATTTTTCGACCGAGGATTTAACCTGAGATCATGAAAGAGAGAATATAACGCAACAAGTAATTGAAGAAATAACCCAAACTCTTTCACCAAATGAACACTTAGACTTAAATGGCGATTTAAACCATTAAGGCGAGATTTTGAAGACAAATACATGATTACATAATTTTTGAAGAATTCCATGAGCTTTATTTTAAAAGAAAAATGAAATTTGGAGCACAAGTGGATTTCAAGTTATCGCTAATCAAAGTTTGCATTGGAAATGAAGAATTTATACAAACACTAATTATGAAGTTTTATTAAAAGCTTTGACATTGGCTAGAAATTACAGACGGGAAACCATTTGTTTGCTACTGAGAAGGATATCTCAAGGAAAATAGTTATATATTCATATGAATTTACTTTTCCATTTTTCGACCGAGGATTTAACCTGAGATCATGAAAGAGAGAATATAACGCAACAAGTAATTGAAGAAATAACCCAAACTCTTTCACCAAATGAACACTTAGACTTAAATGGCGATTTAAACCATTAAGGCGAGATTTTGAAGACAAATACATGATTACATAATTTTTGAAGAATTCCATGAGCTTTATTTTAAAAGAAAAATGAAATTTGGAGCACAAGTGGATTTCAAGTTATCGCTAATCAAAGTTTGCATTGGAAATGAAGAATTTATACAAACACTAATTATGAAGTTTTATTAAAAGCTTTGACATTGGCTAGAAATTACAGACGGGAAACCATTTGTTTGCTACTGAGAAGGATATCTCAAGGAAAATAGTTATATATTCATATGAATTTACTTTTCCATTTTTCGACCGAGGATTTAACCTGAGATCATGAAAGAGAGAATATAACGCAACAAGTAATTGAAGAAATAACCCAAACTCTTTCACCAAATGAACACTTAGACTTAAATGGCGATTTAAACCATTAAGGCGAGATTTTGAAGACAAATACATGATTACATAATTTTTGAAGAATTCCATGAGCTTTATTTTAAAAGAAAAATGAAATTTGGAGCACAAGTGGATTTCAAGTTATCGCTAATCAAAGTTTGCATTGGAAATGAAGAATTTATACAAACACTAATTATGAAGTTTTATTAAAAGCTTTGACATTGGCTAGAAATTACAGACGGGAAACCATTTGTTTGCTACTGAGAAGGATATCTCAAGGAAAATAGTTATATATTCATATGAATTTACTTTTCCATTTTTCGACCGAGGATTTAACCTGAGATCATGAAAGAGAGAATATAACGCAACAAGTAATTGAAGAAATAACCCAAACTCTTTCACCAAATGAACACTTAGACTTAAATGGCGATTTAAACCATTAAGGCGAGATTTTGAAGACAAATACATGATTACATAATTTTTGAAGAATTCCATGAGCTTTATTTTAAAAGAAAAATGAAATTTGGAGCACAAGTGGATTTCAAGTTATCGCTAATCAAAGTTTGCATTGGAAATGAAGAATTTATACAAACACTAATTATGAAGTTTTATTAAAAGCTTTGACATTGGCTAGAAATTACAGACGGGAAACCATTTGTTTGCTACTGAGAAGGATATCTCAAGGAAAATAGTTATATATTCATATGAATTTACTTTTCCATTTTTCGACCGAGGATTTAACCTGAGATCATGAAAGAGAGAATATAACGCAACAAGTAATTGAAGAAATAACCCAAACTCTTTCACCAAATGAACACTTAGACTTAAATGGCGATTTAAACCATTAAGGCGAGATTTTGAAGACAAATACATGATTACATAATTTTTGAAGAATTCCATGAGCTTTATTTTAAAAGAAAAATGAAATTTGGAGCACAAGTGGATTTCAAGTTATCGCTAATCAAAGTTTGCATTGGAAATGAAGAATTTATACAAACACTAATTATGAAGTTTTATTAAAAGCTTTGACATTGGCTAGAAATTACAGACGGGAAACCATTTGTTTGCTACTGAGAAGGATATCTCAAGGAAAATAGTTATATATTCATATGAATTTACTTTTCCATTTTTCGACCGAGGATTTAACCTGAGATCATGAAAGAGAGAATATAACGCAACAAGTAATTGAAGAAATAACCCAAACTCTTTCACCAAATGAACACTTAGACTTAAATGGCGATTTAAACCATTAAGGCGAGATTTTGAAGACAAATACATGATTACATAATTTTTGAAGAATTCCATGAGCTTTATTTTAAAAGAAAAATGAAATTTGGAGCACAAGTGGATTTCAAGTTATCGCTAATCAAAGTTTGCATTGGAAATGAAGAATTTATACAAACACTAATTATGAAGTTTTATTAAAAGCTTTGACATTGGCTAGAAATTACAGACGGGAAACCATTTGTTTGCTACTGAGAAGGATATCTCAAGGAAAATAGTTATATATTCATATGAATTTACTTTTCCATTTTTCGACCGAGGATTTAACCTGAGATCATGAAAGAGAGAATATAACGCAACAAGTAATTGAAGAAATAACCCAAACTCTTTCACCAAATGAACACTTAGACTTAAATGGCGATTTAAACCATTAAGGCGAGATTTTGAAGACAAATACATGATTACATAATTTTTGAAGAATTCCATGAGCTTTATTTTAAAAGAAAAATGAAATTTGGAGCACAAGTGGATTTCAAGTTATCGCTAATCAAAGTTTGCATTGGAAATGAAGAATTTATACAAACACTAATTATGAAGTTTTATTAAAAGCTTTGACATTGGCTAGAAATTACAGACGGGAAACCATTTGTTTGCTACTGAGAAGGATATCTCAAGGAAAATAGTTATATATTCATATGAATTTACTTTTCCATTTTTCGACCGAGGATTTAACCTGAGATCATGAAAGAGAGAATATAACGCAACAAGTAATTGAAGAAATAACCCAAACTCTTTCACCAAATGAACACTTAGACTTAAATGGCGATTTAAACCATTAAGGCGAGATTTTGAAGACAAATACATGATTACATAATTTTTGAAGAATTCCATGAGCTTTATTTTAAAAGAAAAATGAAATTTGGAGCACAAGTGGATTTCAAGTTATCGCTAATCAAAGTTTGCATTGGAAATGAAGAATTTATACAAACACTAATTATGAAGTTTTATTAAAAGCTTTGACATTGGCTAGAAATTACAGACGGGAAACCATTTGTTTGCTACTGAGAAGGATATCTCAAGGAAAATAGTTATATATTCATATGAATTTACTTTTCCATTTTTCGACCGAGGATTTAACCTGAGATCATGAAAGAGAGAATATAACGCAACAAGTAATTGAAGAAATAACCCAAACTCTTTCACCAAATGAACACTTAGACTTAAATGGCGATTTAAACCATTAAGGCGAGATTTTGAAGACAAATACATGATTACATAATTTTTGAAGAATTCCATGAGCTTTATTTTAAAAGAAAAATGAAATTTGGAGCACAAGTGGATTTCAAGTTATCGCTAATCAAAGTTTGCATTGGAAATGAAGAATTTATACAAACACTAATTATGAAGTTTTATTAAAAGCTTTGACATTGGCTAGAAATTACAGACGGGAAACCATTTGTTTGCTACTGAGAAGGATATCTCAAGGAAAATAGTTATATATTCATATGAATTTACTTTTCCATTTTTCGACCGAGGATTTAACCTGAGATCATGAAAGAGAGAATATAACGCAACAAGTAATTGAAGAAATAACCCAAACTCTTTCACCAAATGAACACTTAGACTTAAATGGCGATTTAAACCATTAAGGCGAGATTTTGAAGACAAATACATGATTACATAATTTTTGAAGAATTCCATGAGCTTTATTTTAAAAGAAAAATGAAATTTGGAGCACAAGTGGATTTCAAGTTATCGCTAATCAAAGTTTGCATTGGAAATGAAGAATTTATACAAACACTAATTATGAAGTTTTATTAAAAGCTTTGACATTGGCTAGAAATTACAGACGGGAAACCATTTGTTTGCTACTGAGAAGGATATCTCAAGGAAAATAGTTATATATTCATATGAATTTACTTTTCCATTTTTCGACCGAGGATTTAACCTGAGATCATGAAAGAGAGAATATAACGCAACAAGTAATTGAAGAAATAACCCAAACTCTTTCACCAAATGAACACTTAGACTTAAATGGCGATTTAAACCATTAAGGCGAGATTTTGAAGACAAATACATGATTACATAATTTTTGAAGAATTCCATGAGCTTTATTTTAAAAGAAAAATGAAATTTGGAGCACAAGTGGATTTCAAGTTATCGCTAATCAAAGTTTGCATTGGAAATGAAGAATTTATACAAACACTAATTATGAAGTTTTATTAAAAGCTTTGACATTGGCTAGAAATTACAGACGGGAAACCATTTGTTTGCTACTGAGAAGGATATCTCAAGGAAAATAGTTATATATTCATATGAATTTACTTTTCCATTTTTCGACCGAGGATTTAACCTGAGATCATGAAAGAGAGAATATAACGCAACAAGTAATTGAAGAAATAACCCAAACTCTTTCACCAAATGAACACTTAGACTTAAATGGCGATTTAAACCATTAAGGCGAGATTTTGAAGACAAATACATGATTACATAATTTTTGAAGAATTCCATGAGCTTTATTTTAAAAGAAAAATGAAATTTGGAGCACAAGTGGATTTCAAGTTATCGCTAATCAAAGTTTGCATTGGAAATGAAGAATTTATACAAACACTAATTATGAAGTTTTATTAAAAGCTTTGACATTGGCTAGAAATTACAGACGGGAAACCATTTGTTTGCTACTGAGAAGGATATCTCAAGGAAAATAGTTATATATTCATATGAATTTACTTTTCCATTTTTCGACCGAGGATTTAACCTGAGATCATGAAAGAGAGAATATAACGCAACAAGTAATTGAAGAAATAACCCAAACTCTTTCACCAAATGAACACTTAGACTTAAATGGCGATTTAAACCATTAAGGCGAGATTTTGAAGACAAATACATGATTACATAATTTTTGAAGAATTCCATGAGCTTTATTTTAAAAGAAAAATGAAATTTGGAGCACAAGTGGATTTCAAGTTATCGCTAATCAAAGTTTGCATTGGAAATGAAGAATTTATACAAACACTAATTATGAAGTTTTATTAAAAGCTTTGACATTGGCTAGAAATTACAGACGGGAAACCATTTGTTTGCTACTGAGAAGGATATCTCAAGGAAAATAGTTATATATTCATATGAATTTACTTTTCCATTTTTCGACCGAGGATTTAACCTGAGATCATGAAAGAGAGAATATAACGCAACAAGTAATTGAAGAAATAACCCAAACTCTTTCACCAAATGAACACTTAGACTTAAATGGCGATTTAAACCATTAAGGCGAGATTTTGAAGACAAATACATGATTACATAATTTTTGAAGAATTCCATGAGCTTTATTTTAAAAGAAAAATGAAATTTGGAGCACAAGTGGATTTCAAGTTATCGCTAATCAAAGTTTGCATTGGAAATGAAGAATTTATACAAACACTAATTATGAAGTTTTATTAAAAGCTTTGACATTGGCTAGAAATTACAGACGGGAAACCATTTGTTTGCTACTGAGAAGGATATCTCAAGGAAAATAGTTATATATTCATATGAATTTACTTTTCCATTTTTCGACCGAGGATTTAACCTGAGATCATGAAAGAGAGAATATAACGCAACAAGTAATTGAAGAAATAACCCAAACTCTTTCACCAAATGAACACTTAGACTTAAATGGCGATTTAAACCATTAAGGCGAGATTTTGAAGACAAATACATGATTACATAATTTTTGAAGAATTCCATGAGCTTTATTTTAAAAGAAAAATGAAATTTGGAGCACAAGTGGATTTCAAGTTATCGCTAATCAAAGTTTGCATTGGAAATGAAGAATTTATACAAACACTAATTATGAAGTTTTATTAAAAGCTTTGACATTGGCTAGAAATTACAGACGGGAAACCATTTGTTTGCTACTGAGAAGGATATCTCAAGGAAAATAGTTATATATTCATATGAATTTACTTTTCCATTTTTCGACCGAGGATTTAACCTGAGATCATGAAAGAGAGAATATAACGCAACAAGTAATTGAAGAAATAACCCAAACTCTTTCACCAAATGAACACTTAGACTTAAATGGCGATTTAAACCATTAAGGCGAGATTTTGAAGACAAATACATGATTACATAATTTTTGAAGAATTCCATGAGCTTTATTTTAAAAGAAAAATGAAATTTGGAGCACAAGTGGATTTCAAGTTATCGCTAATCAAAGTTTGCATTGGAAATGAAGAATTTATACAAACACTAATTATGAAGTTTTATTAAAAGCTTTGACATTGGCTAGAAATTACAGACGGGAAACCATTTGTTTGCTACTGAGAAGGATATCTCAAGGAAAATAGTTATATATTCATATGAATTTACTTTTCCATTTTTCGACCGAGGATTTAACCTGAGATCATGAAAGAGAGAATATAACGCAACAAGTAATTGAAGAAATAACCCAAACTCTTTCACCAAATGAACACTTAGACTTAAATGGCGATTTAAACCATTAAGGCGAGATTTTGAAGACAAATACATGATTACATAATTTTTGAAGAATTCCATGAGCTTTATTTTAAAAGAAAAATGAAATTTGGAGCACAAGTGGATTTCAAGTTATCGCTAATCAAAGTTTGCATTGGAAATGAAGAATTTATACAAACACTAATTATGAAGTTTTATTAAAAGCTTTGACATTGGCTAGAAATTACAGACGGGAAACCATTTGTTTGCTACTGAGAAGGATATCTCAAGGAAAATAGTTATATATTCATATGAATTTACTTTTCCATTTTTCGACCGAGGATTTAACCTGAGATCATGAAAGAGAGAATATAACGCAACAAGTAATTGAAGAAATAACCCAAACTCTTTCACCAAATGAACACTTAGACTTAAATGGCGATTTAAACCATTAAGGCGAGATTTTGAAGACAAATACATGATTACATAATTTTTGAAGAATTCCATGAGCTTTATTTTAAAAGAAAAATGAAATTTGGAGCACAAGTGGATTTCAAGTTATCGCTAATCAAAGTTTGCATTGGAAATGAAGAATTTATACAAACACTAATTATGAAGTTTTATTAAAAGCTTTGACATTGGCTAGAAATTACAGACGGGAAACCATTTGTTTGCTACTGAGAAGGATATCTCAAGGAAAATAGTTATATATTCATATGAATTTACTTTTCCATTTTTCGACCGAGGATTTAACCTGAGATCATGAAAGAGAGAATATAACGCAACAAGTAATTGAAGAAATAACCCAAACTCTTTCACCAAATGAACACTTAGACTTAAATGGCGATTTAAACCATTAAGGCGAGATTTTGAAGACAAATACATGATTACATAATTTTTGAAGAATTCCATGAGCTTTATTTTAAAAGAAAAATGAAATTTGGAGCACAAGTGGATTTCAAGTTATCGCTAATCAAAGTTTGCATTGGAAATGAAGAATTTATACAAACACTAATTATGAAGTTTTATTAAAAGCTTTGACATTGGCTAGAAATTACAGACGGGAAACCATTTGTTTGCTACTGAGAAGGATATCTCAAGGAAAATAGTTATATATTCATATGAATTTACTTTTCCATTTTTCGACCGAGGATTTAACCTGAGATCATGAAAGAGAGAATATAACGCAACAAGTAATTGAAGAAATAACCCAAACTCTTTCACCAAATGAACACTTAGACTTAAATGGCGATTTAAACCATTAAGGCGAGATTTTGAAGACAAATACATGATTACATAATTTTTGAAGAATTCCATGAGCTTTATTTTAAAAGAAAAATGAAATTTGGAGCACAAGTGGATTTCAAGTTATCGCTAATCAAAGTTTGCATTGGAAATGAAGAATTTATACAAACACTAATTATGAAGTTTTATTAAAAGCTTTGACATTGGCTAGAAATTACAGACGGGAAACCATTTGTTTGCTACTGAGAAGGATATCTCAAGGAAAATAGTTATATATTCATATGAATTTACTTTTCCATTTTTCGACCGAGGATTTAACCTGAGATCATGAAAGAGAGAATATAACGCAACAAGTAATTGAAGAAATAACCCAAACTCTTTCACCAAATGAACACTTAGACTTAAATGGCGATTTAAACCATTAAGGCGAGATTTTGAAGACAAATACATGATTACATAATTTTTGAAGAATTCCATGAGCTTTATTTTAAAAGAAAAATGAAATTTGGAGCACAAGTGGATTTCAAGTTATCGCTAATCAAAGTTTGCATTGGAAATGAAGAATTTATACAAACACTAATTATGAAGTTTTATTAAAAGCTTTGACATTGGCTAGAAATTACAGACGGGAAACCATTTGTTTGCTACTGAGAAGGATATCTCAAGGAAAATAGTTATATATTCATATGAATTTACTTTTCCATTTTTCGACCGAGGATTTAACCTGAGATCATGAAAGAGAGAATATAACGCAACAAGTAATTGAAGAAATAACCCAAACTCTTTCACCAAATGAACACTTAGACTTAAATGGCGATTTAAACCATTAAGGCGAGATTTTGAAGACAAATACATGATTACATAATTTTTGAAGAATTCCATGAGCTTTATTTTAAAAGAAAAATGAAATTTGGAGCACAAGTGGATTTCAAGTTATCGCTAATCAAAGTTTGCATTGGAAATGAAGAATTTATACAAACACTAATTATGAAGTTTTATTAAAAGCTTTGACATTGGCTAGAAATTACAGACGGGAAACCATTTGTTTGCTACTGAGAAGGATATCTCAAGGAAAATAGTTATATATTCATATGAATTTACTTTTCCATTTTTCGACCGAGGATTTAACCTGAGATCATGAAAGAGAGAATATAACGCAACAAGTAATTGAAGAAATAACCCAAACTCTTTCACCAAATGAACACTTAGACTTAAATGGCGATTTAAACCATTAAGGCGAGATTTTGAAGACAAATACATGATTACTTAATTTTTGAAGAATTCCATGAGCTTTATTTTAAAAGAAAAATGAAATTTGGAGCACAAGTGGATTTCAAGTTATCGCTAATCAAAGTTTGCATTGGAAATGAAGAATTTATACAAACACTAATTATGAAGTTTTATTAAAAGCTTTGACATTGGCTAGAAATTACAGACGGGAAACCATTTGTTTGCTACTGAGAAGGATATCTCAAGGAAAATAGTTATATATTCATATGAATTTACTTTTCCATTTTTCGACCGAGGATTTAACCTGAGATCATGAAAGAGAGAATATAACGCAACAAGTAATTGAAGAAATAACCCAAACTCTTTCACCAAATGAACACTTAGACTTAAATGGCGATTTAAACCATTAAGGCGAGATTTTGAAGACAAATACATGATTACATAATTTTTGAAGAATTCCATGAGCTTTATTTTAAAAGAAAAATGAAATTTGGAGCACAAGTGGATTTCAAGTTATCGCTAATCAAAGTTTGCATTGGAAATGAAGAATTTATACAAACACTAATTATGAAGTTTTATTAAAAGCTTTGACATTGGCTAGAAATTACAGACGGGAAACCATTTGTTTGCTACTGAGAAGGATATCTCAAGGAAAATAGTTATATATTCATATGAATTTACTTTTCCATTTTTCGACCGAGGATTTAACCTGAGATCATGAAAGAGAGAATATAACGCAACAAGTAATTGAAGAAATAACCCAAACTCTTTCACCAAATGAACACTTAGACTTAAATGGCGATTTAAACCATTAAGGCGAGATTTTGAAGACAAATACATGATTACATAATTTTTGAAGAATTCCATGAGCTTTATTTTAAAAGAAAAATGAAATTTGGAGCACAAGTGGATTTCAAGTTATCGCTAATCAAAGTTTGCATTGGAAATGAAGAATTTATACAAACACTAATTATGAAGTTTTATTAAAAGCTTTGACATTGGCTAGAAATTACAGACGGGAAACCATTTGTTTGCTACTGAGAAGGATATCTCAAGGAAAATAGTTATATATTCATATGAATTTACTTTTCCATTTTTCGACCGAGGATTTAACCTGAGATCATGAAAGAGAGAATATAACGCAACAAGTAATTGAAGAAATAACCCAAACTCTTTCACCAAATGAACACTTAGACTTAAATGGCGATTTAAACCATTAAGGCGAGATTTTGAAGACAAATACATGATTACATAATTTTTGAAGAATTCCATGAGCTTTATTTTAAAAGAAAAATGAAATTTGGAGCACAAGTGGATTTCAAGTTATCGCTAATCAAAGTTTGCATTGGAAATGAAGAATTTATACAAACACTAATTATGAAGTTTTATTAAAAGCTTTGACATTGGCTAGAAATTACAGACGGGAAACCATTTGTTTGCTACTGAGAAGGATATCTCAAGGAAAATAGTTATATATTCATATGAATTTACTTTTCCATTTTTCGACCGAGGATTTAACCTGAGATCATGAAAGAGAGAATATAACGCAACAAGTAATTGAAGAAATAACCCAAACTCTTTCACCAAATGAACACTTAGACTTAAATGGCGATTTAAACCATTAAGGCGAGATTTTGAAGACAAATACATGATTACATAATTTTTGAAGAATTCCATGAGCTTTATTTTAAAAGAAAAATGAAATTTGGAGCACAAGTGGATTTCAAGTTATCGCTAATCAAAGTTTGCATTGGAAATGAAGAATTTATACAAACACTAATTATGAAGTTTTATTAAAAGCTTTGACATTGGCTAGAAATTACAGACGGGAAACCATTTGTTTGCTACTGAGAAGGATATCTCAAGGAAAATAGTTATATATTCATATGAATTTACTTTTCCATTTTTCGACCGAGGATTTAACCTGAGATCATGAAAGAGAGAATATAACGCAACAAGTAATTGAAGAAATAACCCAAACTCTTTCACCAAATGAACACTTAGACTTAAATGGCGATTTAAACCATTAAGGCGAGATTTTGAAGACAAATACATGATTACATAATTTTTGAAGAATTCCATGAGCTTTATTTTAAAAGAAAAATGAAATTTGGAGCACAAGTGGATTTCAAGTTATCGCTAATCAAAGTTTGCATTGGAAATGAAGAATTTATACAAACACTAATTATGAAGTTTTATTAAAAGCTTTGACATTGGCTAGAAATTACAGACGGGAAACCATTTGTTTGCTACTGAGAAGGATATCTCAAGGAAAATAGTTATATATTCATATGAATTTACTTTTCCATTTTTCGACCGAGGATTTAACCTGAGATCATGAAAGAGAGAATATAACGCAACAAGTAATTGAAGAAATAACCCAAACTCTTTCACCAAATGAACACTTAGACTTAAATGGCGATTTAAACCATTAAGGCGAGATTTTGAAGACAAATACATGATTACATAATTTTTGAAGAATTCCATGAGCTTTATTTTAAAAGAAAAATGAAATTTGGAGCACAAGTGGATTTCAAGTTATCGCTAATCAAAGTTTGCATTGGAAATGAAGAATTTATACAAACACTAATTATGAAGTTTTATTAAAAGCTTTGACATTGGCTAGAAATTACAGACGGGAAACCATTTGTTTGCTACTGAGAAGGATATCTCAAGGAAAATAGTTATATATTCATATGAATTTACTTTTCCATTTTTCGACCGAGGATTTAACCTGAGATCATGAAAGAGAGAATATAACGCAACAAGTAATTGAAGAAATAACCCAAACTCTTTCACCAAATGAACACTTAGACTTAAATGGCGATTTAAACCATTAAGGCGAGATTTTGAAGACAAATACATGATTACATAATTTTTGAAGAATTCCATGAGCTTTATTTTAAAAGAAAAATGAAATTTGGAGCACAAGTGGATTTCAAGTTATCGCTAATCAAAGTTTGCATTGGAAATGAAGAATTTATACAAACACTAATTATGAAGTTTTATTAAAAGCTTTGACATTGGCTAGAAATTACAGACGGGAAACCATTTGTTTGCTACTGAGAAGGATATCTCAAGGAAAATAGTTATATATTCATATGAATTTACTTTTCCATTTTTCGACCGAGGATTTAACCTGAGATCATGAAAGAGAGAATATAACGCAACAAGTAATTGAAGAAATAACCCAAACTCTTTCACCAAATGAACACTTAGACTTAAATGGCGATTTAAACCATTAAGGCGAGATTTTGAAGACAAATACATGATTACATAATTTTTGAAGAATTCCATGAGCTTTATTTTAAAAGAAAAATGAAATTTGGAGCACAAGTGGATTTCAAGTTATCGCTAATCAAAGTTTGCATTGGAAATGAAGAATTTATACAAACACTAATTATGAAGTTTTATTAAAAGCTTTGACATTGGCTAGAAATTACAGACGGGAAACCATTTGTTTGCTACTGAGAAGGATATCTCAAGGAAAATAGTTATATATTCATATGAATTTACTTTTCCATTTTTCGACCGAGGATTTAACCTGAGATCATGAAAGAGAGAATATAACGCAACAAGTAATTGAAGAAATAACCCAAACTCTTTCACCAAATGAACACTTAGACTTAAATGGCGATTTAAACCATTAAGGCGAGATTTTGAAGACAAATACATGATTACATAATTTTTGAAGAATTCCATGAGCTTTATTTTAAAAGAAAAATGAAATTTGGAGCACAAGTGGATTTCAAGTTATCGCTAATCAAAGTTTGCATTGGAAATGAAGAATTTATACAAACACTAATTATGAAGTTTTATTAAAAGCTTTGACATTGGCTAGAAATTACAGACGGGAAACCATTTGTTTGCTACTGAGAAGGATATCTCAAGGAAAATAGTTATATATTCATATGAATTTACTTTTCCATTTTTCGACCGAGGATTTAACCTGAGATCATGAAAGAGAGAATATAACGCAACAAGTAATTGAAGAAATAACCCAAACTCTTTCACCAAATGAACACTTAGACTTAAATGGCGATTTAAACCATTAAGGCGAGATTTTGAAGACAAATACATGATTACATAATTTTTGAAGAATTCCATGAGCTTTATTTTAAAAGAAAAATGAAATTTGGAGCACAAGTGGATTTCAAGTTATCGCTAATCAAAGTTTGCATTGGAAATGAAGAATTTATACAAACACTAATTATGAAGTTTTATTAAAAGCTTTGACATTGGCTAGAAATTACAGACGGGAAACCATTTGTTTGCTACTGAGAAGGATATCTCAAGGAAAATAGTTATATATTCATATGAATTTACTTTTCCATTTTTCGACCGAGGATTTAACCTGAGATCATGAAAGAGAGAATATAACGCAACAAGTAATTGAAGAAATAACCCAAACTCTTTCACCAAATGAACACTTAGACTTAAATGGCGATTTAAACCATTAAGGCGAGATTTTGAAGACAAATACATGATTACATAATTTTTGAAGAATTCCATGAGCTTTATTTTAAAAGAAAAATGAAATTTGGAGCACAAGTGGATTTCAAGTTATCGCTAATCAAAGTTTGCATTGGAAATGAAGAATTTATACAAACACTAATTATGAAGTTTTATTAAAAGCTTTGACATTGGCTAGAAATTACAGACGGGAAACCATTTGTTTGCTACTGAGAAGGATATCTCAAGGAAAATAGTTATATATTCATATGAATTTACTTTTCCATTTTTCGACCGAGGATTTAACCTGAGATCATGAAAGAGAGAATATAACGCAACAAGTAATTGAAGAAATAACCCAAACTCTTTCACCAAATGAACACTTAGACTTAAATGGCGATTTAAACCATTAAGGCGAGATTTTGAAGACAAATACATGATTACATAATTTTTGAAGAATTCCATGAGCTTTATTTTAAAAGAAAAATGAAATTTGGAGCACAAGTGGATTTCAAGTTATCGCTAATCAAAGTTTGCATTGGAAATGAAGAATTTATACAAACACTAATTATGAAGTTTTATTAAAAGCTTTGACATTGGCTAGAAATTACAGACGGGAAACCATTTGTTTGCTACTGAGAAGGATATCTCAAGGAAAATAGTTATATATTCATATGAATTTACTTTTCCATTTTTCGACCGAGGATTTAACCTGAGATCATGAAAGAGAGAATATAACGCAACAAGTAATTGAAGAAATAACCCAAACTCTTTCACCAAATGAACACTTAGACTTAAATGGCGATTTAAACCATTAAGGCGAGATTTTGAAGACAAATACATGATTACATAATTTTTGAAGAATTCCATGAGCTTTATTTTAAAAGAAAAATGAAATTTGGAGCACAAGTGGATTTCAAGTTATCGCTAATCAAAGTTTGCATTGGAAATGAAGAATTTATACAAACACTAATTATGAAGTTTTATTAAAAGCTTTGACATTGGCTAGAAATTACAGACGGGAAACCATTTGTTTGCTACTGAGAAGGATATCTCAAGGAAAATAGTTATATATTCATATGAATTTACTTTTCCATTTTTCGACCGAGGATTTAACCTGAGATCATGAAAGAGAGAATATAACGCAACAAGTAATTGAAGAAATAACCCAAACTCTTTCACCAAATGAACACTTAGACTTAAATGGCGATTTAAACCATTAAGGCGAGATTTTGAAGACAAATACATGATTACATAATTTTTGAAGAATTCCATGAGCTTTATTTTAAAAGAAAAAT
Organism: Lytechinus pictus; assembly: GCF_037042905.1. NCBI lineage: Eukaryota > Metazoa > Echinodermata > Echinoidea > Temnopleuroida > Toxopneustidae > Lytechinus > Lytechinus pictus. The sequence goes on along the minus strand of NW_026974208.1, from coordinate 22,804 downwards.
GAAATTTGGAGCACAAGTGGATTTCAAGTTATCGCTAATCAAAGTTTGCATTGGAAATGAAGAATTTATACAAACACTAATTATGAAGTTTTATTAAAAGCTTTGACATTGGCTAGAAATTACAGACGGGAAACCATTTGTTTGCTACTGAGAAGGATATCTCAAGGAAAATAGTTATATATTCATATGAATTTACTTTTCCATTTTTCGACCGAGGATTTAACCTGAGATCATGAAAGAGAGAATATAACGCAACAAGTAATTGAAGAAATAACCCAAACTCTTTCACCAAATGAACACTTAGACTTAAATGGCGATTTAAACCATTAAGGCGAGATTTTGAAGACAAATACATGAATAATTTTTGAAGAATTCCATGAGCTTTATTTTAAAAGAAAAATGAAATTTGGAGCACAAGTGGATTTCAAGTTATCGCTAATCAAAGTTTGCATTGGAAATGAAGAATTTATACAAACACTAATTATGAAGTTTTATTAAAAGCTTTGACATTGGCTAGAAATTACAGACGGGAAACCATTTGTTTGCTACTGAGAAGGATATCTCAAGGAAAATAGTTATATATTCATATGAATTTACTTTTCCATTTTTCGACCGAGGATTTAACCTGAGATCATGAAAGAGAGAATATAACGCAACAAGTAATTGAAGAAATAACCCAAACTCTTTCACCAAATGAACACTTAGACTTAAATGGCGATTTAAACCATTAAGGCGAGATTTTGAAGACAAATACATGATTACATAATTTTTGAAGAATTCCATGAGCTTTATTTTAAAAGAAAAATGAAATTTGGAGCACAAGTGGATTTCAAGTTATCGCTAATCAAAGTTTGCATTGGAAATGAAGAATTTATACAAACACTAATTATGAAGTTTTATTAAAAGCTTTGACATTGGCTAGAAATTACAGACGGGAAACCATTTGTTTGCTACTGAGAAGGATATCTCAAGGAAAATAGTTATATATTCATATGAATTTACTTTTCCATTTTTCGACCGAGGATTTAACCTGAGATCATGAAAGAGAGAATATAACGCAACAAGTAATTGAAGAAATAACCCAAACTCTTTCACCAAATGAACACTTAGACTTAAATGGCGATTTAAACCATTAAGGCGAGATTTTGAAGACAAATACATGATTACATAATTTTTGAAGAATTCCATGAGCTTTATTTTAAAAGAAAAATGAAATTTGGAGCACAAGTGGATTTCAAGTTATCGCTAATCAAAGTTTGCATTGGAAATGAAGAATTTATACAAACACTAATTATGAAGTTTTATTAAAAGCTTTGACATTGGCTAGAAATTACAGACGGGAAACCATTTGTTTGCTACTGAGAAGGATATCTCAAGGAAAATAGTTATATATTCATATGAATTTACTTTTCCATTTTTCGACCGAGGATTTAACCTGAGATCATGAAAGAGAGAATATAACGCAACAAGTAATTGAAGAAATAACCCAAACTCTTTCACCAAATGAACACTTAGACTTAAATGGCGATTTAAACCATTAAGGCGAGATTTTGAAGACAAATACATGATTACATAATTTTTGAAGAATTCCATGAGCTTTATTTTAAAAGAAAAATGAAATTTGGAGCACAAGTGGATTTCAAGTTATCGCTAATCAAAGTTTGCATTGGAAATGAAGAATTTATACAAACACTAATTATGAAGTTTTATTAAAAGCTTTGACATTGGCTAGAAATTACAGACGGGAAACCATTTGTTTGCTACTGAGAAGGATATCTCAAGGAAAATAGTTATATATTCATATGAATTTACTTTTCCATTTTTCGACCGAGGATTTAACCTGAGATCATGAAAGAGAGAATATAACGCAACAAGTAATTGAAGAAATAACCCAAACTCTTTCACCAAATGAACACTTAGACTTAAATGGCGATTTAAACCATTAAGGCGAGATTTTGAAGACAAATACATGATTACATAATTTTTGAAGAATTCCATGAGCTTTATTTTAAAAGAAAAATGAAATTTGGAGCACAAGTGGATTTCAAGTTATCGCTAATCAAAGTTTGCATTGGAAATGAAGAATTTATACAAACACTAATTATGAAGTTTTATTAAAAGCTTTGACATTGGCTAGAAATTACAGACGGGAAACCATTTGTTTGCTACTGAGAAGGATATCTCAAGGAAAATAGTTATATATTCATATGAATTTACTTTTCCATTTTTCGACCGAGGATTTAACCTGAGATCATGAAAGAGAGAATATAACGCAACAAGTAATTGAAGAAATAACCCAAACTCTTTCACCAAATGAACACTTAGACTTAAATGGCGATTTAAACCATTAAGGCGAGATTTTGAAGACAAATACATGATTACATAATTTTTGAAGAATTCCATGAGCTTTATTTTAAAAGAAAAATGAAATTTGGAGCACAAGTGGATTTCAAGTTATCGCTAATCAAAGTTTGCATTGGAAATGAAGAATTTATACAAACACTAATTATGAAGTTTTATTAAAAGCTTTGACATTGGCTAGAAATTACAGACGGGAAACCATTTGTTTGCTACTGAGAAGGATATCTCAAGGAAAATAGTTATATATTCATATGAATTTACTTTTCCATTTTTCGACCGAGGATTTAACCTGAGATCATGAAAGAGAGAATATAACGCAACAAGTAATTGAAGAAATAACCCAAACTCTTTCACCAAATGAACACTTAGACTTAAATGGCGATTTAAACCATTAAGGCGAGATTTTGAAGACAAATACATGATTACATAATTTTTGAAGAATTCCATGAGCTTTATTTTAAAAGAAAAATGAAATTTGGAGCACAAGTGGATTTCAAGTTATCGCTAATCAAAGTTTGCATTGGAAATGATGAATTTATACAAACACTAATTATGAAGTTTTATTAAAAGCTTTGACATTGGCTAGAAATTACAGACGGGAAACCATTTGTTTGCTACTGAGAAGGATATCTCAAGGAAAATAGTTATATATTCATATGAATTTACTTTTCCATTTTTCGACCGAGGATTTAACCTGAGATCATGAAAGAGAGAATATAACGCAACAAGTAATTGAAGAAATAACCCAAACTCTTTCACCAAATGAACACTTAGACTTAAATGGCGATTTAAACCATTAAGGCGAGATTTTGAAGACAAATACATGAAATTTTTGAAGAATTCCATGAGCTTTATTTTAAAAGAAAAATGAAATTTGGAGCACAAGTGGATTTCAAGTTATCGCTAATCAAAGTTTGCATTGGAAATGAAGAATTTATACAAACACTAATTATGAAGTTTTATTAAAAGCTTTGACATTGGCTAGAAATTACAGACGGGAAACCATTTGTTTGCTACTGAGAAGGATATCTCAAGGAAAATAGTTATATATTCATATGAATTTACTTTTCCATTTTTCGACCGAGGATTTAACCTGAGATCATGAAAGAGAGAATATAACGCAACAAGTAATTGAAGAAATAACCCAAACTCTTTCACCAAATGAACACTTAGACTTAAATGGCGATTTAAACCATTAAGGCGAGATTTTGAAGACAAATACATGAAATTTTTGAAGAATTCCATGAGCTTTATTTTAAAAGAAAAATGAAATTTGGAGCACAAGTGGATTTCAAGTTATCGCTAATCAAAGTTTGCATTGGAAATGAAGAATTTATACAAACACTAATTATGAAGTTTTATTAAAAGCTTTGACATTGGCTAGAAATTACAGACGGGAAACCATTTGTTTGCTACTGAGAAGGATATCTCAAGGAAAATAGTTATATATTCATATGAATTTACTTTTCCATTTTTCGACCGAGGATTTAACCTGAGATCATGAAAGAGAGAATATAACGCAACAAGTAATTGAAGAAATAACCCAAACTCTTTCACCAAATGAACACTTAGACTTAAATGGCGATTTAAACCATTAAGGCGAGATTTTGAAGACAAATACATGATTACATAATTTTTGAAGAATTCCATGAGCTTTATTTTAAAAGAAAAATGAAATTTGGAGCACAAGTGGATTTCAAGTTATCGCTAATCAAAGTTTGCATTGGAAATGAAGAATTTATACAAACACTAATTATGAAGTTTTATTAAAAGCTTTGACATTGGCTAGAAATTACAGACGGGAAACCATTTGTTTGCTACTGAGAAGGATATCTCAAGGAAAATAGTTATATATTCATATGAATTTACTTTTCCATTTTTCGACCGAGGATTTAACCTGAGATCATGAAAGAGAGAATATAACGCAACAAGTAATTGAAGAAATAACCCAAACTCTTTCACCAAATGAACACTTAGACTTAAATGGCGATTTAAACCATTAAGGCGAGATTTTGAAGACAAATACATGATTACATAATTTTTGAAGAATTCCATGAGCTTTATTTTAAAAGAAAAATGAAATTTGGAGCACAAGTGGATTTCAAGTTATCGCTAATCAAAGTTTGCATTGGAAATGAAGAATTTATACAAACACTAATTATGAAGTTTTATTAAAAGCTTTGACATTGGCTAGAAATTACAGACGGGAAACCATTTGTTTGCTACTGAGAAGGATATCTCAAGGAAAATAGTTATATATTCATATGAATTTACTTTTACATTTTTCGACCGAGGATTTAACCTGAGATCATGAAAGAGAGAATATAACGCAACAAGTAATTGAAGAAATAACCCAAACTCTTTCACCAAATGAACACTTAGACTTAAATGGCGATTTAAACCATTAAGGCGAGATTTTGAAGACAAATACATGATTACATAATTTTTGAAGAATTCCATGAGCTTTATTTTAAAAGAAAAATGAAATTTGGAGCACAAGTGGATTTCAAGTTATCGCTAATCAAAGTTTGCATTGGAAATGAAGAATTTATACAAACACTAATTATGAAGTTTTATTAAAAGCTTTGACATTGGCTAGAAATTACAGACGGGAAACCATTTGTTTGCTACTGAGAAGGATATCTCAAGGAAAATAGTTATATATTCATATGAATTTACTTTTCCATTTTTCGACCGAGGATTTAACCTGAGATCATGAAAGAGAGAATATAACGCAACAAGTAATTGAAGAAATAACCCAAACTCTTTCACCAAATGAACACTTAGACTTAAATGGCGATTTAAACCATTAAGGCGAGATTTTGAAGACAAATACATGATTACATAATTTTTGAAGAATTCCATGAGCTTTATTTTAAAAGAAAAATGAAATTTGGAGCACAAGTGGATTTCAAGTTATCGCTAATCAAAGTTTGCATTGGAAATGAAGAATTTATACAAACACTAATTATGAAGTTTTATTAAAAGCTTTGACATTGGCTAGAAATTACAGACGGGAAACCATTTGTTTGCTACTGAGAAGGATATCTCAAGGAAAATAGTTATATATTCATATGAATTTACTTTTCCATTTTTCGACCGAGGATTTAACCTGAGATCATGAAAGAGAGAATATAACGCAACAAGTAATTGAAGAAATAACCCAAACTCTTTCACCAAATGAACACTTAGACTTAAATGGCGATTTAAACCATTAAGGCGAGATTTTGAAGACAAATACATGAAATTTTTGAAGAATTCCATGAGCTTTATTTTAAAAGAAAAATGAAATTTGGAGCACAAGTGGATTTCAAGTTATCGCTAATCAAAGTTTGCATTGGAAATGAAGAATTTATACAAACACTAATTATGAAGTTTTATTAAAAGCTTTGACATTGGCTAGAAATTACAGACGGGAAACCATTTGTTTGCTACTGAGAAGGATATCTCAAGGAAAATAGTTATATATTCATATGAATTTACTTTTCCATTTTTCGACCGAGGATTTAACCTGAGATCATGAAAGAGAGAATATAACGCAACAAGTAATTGAAGAAATAACCCAAACTCTTTCACCAAATGAACACTTAGACTTAAATGGCGATTTAAACCATTAAGGCGAGATTTTGAAGACAAATACATGATTACATAATTTTTGAAGAATTCCATGAGCTTTATTTTAAAAGAAAAATGAAATTTGGAGCACAAGTGGATTTCAAGTTATCGCTAATCAAAGTTTGCATTGGAAATGAAGAATTTATACAAACACTAATTATGAAGTTTTATTAAAAGCTTTGACATTGGCTAGAAATTACAGACGGGAAACCATTTGTTTGCTACTGAGAAGGATATCTCAAGGAAAATAGTTATATATTCATATGAATTTACTTTTCCATTTTTCGACCGAGGATTTAACCTGAGATCATGAAAGAGAGAATATAACGCAACAAGTAATTGAAGAAATAACCCAAACTCTTTCACCAAATGAACACTTAGACTTAAATGGCGATTTAAACCATTAAGGCGAGATTTTGAAGACAAATACATGATTACATAATTTTTGAAGAATTCCGTGAGCTTTATTTTAAAAGAAAAATGAAATTCGGAGCACAAGTGGATTTCAAGTTATCGCTAATCAAAGTTTGCATTGGAAATGAAGAATTTATACAAACACTAATTATGAAGTTTTATTAAAAGCTTTGACATTGGCTAGAAATTACAGACGGGAAACCATTTGTTTGCTACTGAGAAGGATATCTCAAGGAAAATAGTTATATATTCATATGAATTTACTTTTCCATTTTTCGACCGAGGATTTAACCTGAGATCATGAAAGAGAGAATATAACGCAACAAGTAATTGAAGAAATAACCCAAACTCTTTCACCAAATGAACACTTAGACTTAAATGGCGATTTAAACCATTAAGGCGAGATTTTGAAGACAAATACATGATTACATAATTTTTGAAGAATTCCATGAGCTTTATTTTAAAAGAAAAATGAAATTTGGAGCACAAGTGGATTTCAAGTTATCGCTAATCAAAGTTTGCATTGGAAATGAAGAATTTATACAAACACTAATTATGAAGTTTTATTAAAAGCTTTGACATTGGCTAGAAATTACAGACGGGAAACCATTTGTTTGCTACTGAGAAGGATATCTCAAGGAAAATAGTTATATATTCATATGAATTTACTTTTCCATTTTTCGACCGAGGATTTAACCTGAGATCATGAAAGAGAGAATATAACGCAACAAGTAATTGAAGAAATAACCCAAACTCTTTCACCAAATGAACACTTAGACTTAAATGGCGATTTAAACCATTAAGGCGAGATTTTGAAGACAAATACATGAAATTTTTGAAGAATTCCATGAGCTTTATTTTAAAAGAAAAATGAAATTTGGAGCACAAGTGGATTTCAAGTTATCGCTAATCAAAGTTTGCATTGGAAATGAAGAATTTATACAAACACTAATTATGAAGTTTTATTAAAAGCTTTGACATTGGCTAGAAATTACAGACGGGAAACCATTTGTTTGCTACTGAGAAGGATATCTCAAGGAAAATAGTTATATATTCATATGAATTTACTTTTCCATTTTTCGACCGAGGATTTAACCTGAGATCATGAAAGAGAGAATATAACGCAACAAGTAATTGAAGAAATAACCCAAACTCTTTCACCAAATGAACACTTAGACTTAAATGGCGATTTAAACCATTAAGGCGAGATTTTGAAGACAAATACATGAAATTTTTGAAGAATTCCATGAGCTTTATTTTAAAAGAAAAATGAAATTTGGAGCACAAGTGGATTTCAAGTTATCGCTAATCAAAGTTTGCATTGGAAATGAAGAATTTATACAAACACTAATTATGAAGTTTTATTAAAAGCTTTGACATTGGCTAGAAATTACAGACGGGAAACCATTTGTTTGCTACTGAGAAGGATATCTCAAGGAAAATAGTTATATATTCATATGAATTTACTTTTCCATTTTTCGACCGAGGATTTAACCTGAGATCATGAAAGAGAGAATATAACGCAACAAGTAATTGAAGAAATAACCCAAACTCTTTCACCAAATGAACACTTAGACTTAAATGGCGATTTAAACCATTAAGGCGAGATTTTGAAGACAAATACATGATTACATAATTTTTGAAGAATTCCATGAGCTTTATTTTAAAAGAAAAATGAAATTTGGAGCACAAGTGGATTTCAAGTTATCGCTAATCAAAGTTTGCATTGGAAATGAAGAATTTATACAAACACTAATTATGAAGTTTTATTAAAAGCTTTGACATTGGCTAGAAATTACAGACGGGAAACCATTTGTTTGCTACTGAGAAGGATATCTCAAGGAAAATAGTTATATATTCATATGAATTTACTTTTCCATTTTTCGACCGAGGATTTAACCTGAGATCATGAAAGAGAGAATATAACGCAACAAGTAATTGAAGAAATAACCCAAACTCTTTCACCAAATGAACACTTAGACTTAAATGGCGATTTAAACCATTAAGGCGAGATTTTGAAGACAAATACATGATTACATAATTTTTGAAGAATTCCGTGAGCTTTATTTTAAAAGAAAAATGAAATTCGGAGCACAAGTGGATTTCAAGTTATCGCTAATCAAAGTTTGCATTGGAAATGAAGAATTTATACAAACACTAATTATGAAGTTTTATTAAAAGCTTTGACATTGGCTAGAAATTACAGACGGGAAACCATTTGTTTGCTACTGAGAAGGATATCTCAAGGAAAATAGTTATATATTCATATGAATTTACTTTTCCATTTTTCGACCGAGGATTTAACCTGAGATCATGAAAGAGAGAATATAACGCAACAAGTAATTGAAGAAATAACCCAAACTCTTTCACCAAATGAACACTTAGACTTAAATGGCGATTTAAACCATTAAGGCGAGATTTTGAAGACAAATACATGATTACATAATTTTTGAAGAATTCCGTGAGCTTTATTTTAAAAGAAAAATGAAATTCGGAGCACAAGTGGATTTCAAGTTATCGCTAATCAAAGTTTGCATTGGAAATGAAGAATTTATACAAACACTAATTATGAAGTTTTATTAAAAGCTTTGACATTGGCTAGAAATTACAGACGGGAAACCATTTGTTTGCTACTGAGAAGGATATCTCAAGGAAAATAGTTATATATTCATATGAATTTACTTTTCCATTTTTCGACCGAGGATTTAACCTGAGATCATGAAAGAGAGAATATAACGCAACAAGTAATTGAAGAAATAACCCAAACTCTTTCACCAAATGAACACTTAGACTTAAATGGCGATTTAAACCATTAAGGCGAGATTTTGAAGACAAATACATGATTACATAATTTTTGAAGAATTCCATGAGCTTTATTTTAAAAGAATAATGAAATTTGGAGCACAAGTGGATTTCAAGTTATCGCTAATCAAAGTTTGCATTGGAAATGAAGAATTTATACAAACACTAATTATGAAGTTTTATTAAAAGCTTTGACATTGGCTAGAAATTACAGACGGGAAACCATTTGTTTGCTACTGAGAAGGATATCTCAAGGAAAATAGTTATATATTCATATGAATTTACTTTTCCATTTTTCGACCGAGGATTTAACCTGAGATCATGAAAGAGAGAATATAACGCAACAAGTAATTGAAGAAATAACCCAAACTCTTTCACCAAATGAACACTTAGACTTAAATGGCGATTTAAACCATTAAGGCGAGATTTTGAAGACAAATACATGAAATTTTTGAAGAATTCCATGAGCTTTATTTTAAAAGAAAAATGAAATTTGGAGCACAAGTGGATTTCAAGTTATCGCTAATCAAAGTTTGCATTGGAAATGAAGAATTTATACAAACACTAATTATGAAGTTTTATTAAAAGCTTTGACATTGGCTAGAAATTACAGACGGGAAACCATTTGTTTGCTACTGAGAAGGATATCTCAAGGAAAATAGTTATATATTCATATGAATTTACTTTTCCATTTTTCGACCGAGGATTTAACCTGAGATCATGAAAGAGAGAATATAACGCAACAAGTAATTGAAGAAATAACCCAAACTCTTTCACCAAATGAACACTTAGACTTAAATGGCGATTTAAACCATTAAGGCGAGATTTTGAAGACAAATACATGAAATTTTTGAAGAATTCCATGAGCTTTATTTTAAAAGAAAAATGAAATTTGGAGCACAAGTGGATTTCAAGTTATCGCTAATCAAAGTTTGCATTGGAAATGAAGAATTTATACAAACACTAATTATGAAGTTTTATTAAAAGCTTTGACATTGGCTAGAAATTACAGACGGGAAACCATTTGTTTGCTACTGAGAAGGATATCTCAAGGAAAATAGTTATATATTCATATGAATTTACTTTTCCATTTTTCGACCGAGGATTTAACCTGAGATCATGAAAGAGAGAATATAACGCAACAAGTAATTGAAGAAATAACCCAAACTCTTTCACCAAATGAACACTTAGACTTAAATGGCGATTTAAACCATTAAGGCGAGATTTTGAAGACAAATACATGATTACATAATTTTTGAAGAATTCCATGAGCTTTATTTTAAAAGAAAAATGAAATTTGGAGCACAAGTGGATTTCAAGTTATCGCTAATCAAAGTTTGCATTGGAAATGAAGAATTTATACAAACACTAATTATGAAGTTTTATTAAAAGCTTTGACATTGGCTAGAAATTACAGACGGGAAACCATTTGTTTGCTACTGAGAAGGATATCTCAAGGAAAATAGTTATATATTCATATGAATTTACTTTTCCATTTTTCGACCGAGGATTTAACCTGAGATCATGAAAGAGAGAATATAACGCAACAAGTAATTGAAGAAATAACCCAAACTCTTTCACCAAATGAACACTTAGACTTAAATGGCGATTTAAACCATTAAGGCGAGATTTTGAAGACAAATACATGATTACATAATTTTTGAAGAATTCCATGAGCTTTATTTTAAAAGAAAAATGAAATTTGGAGCACAAGTGGATTTCAAGTTATCGCTAATCAAAGTTTGCATTGGAAATGAAGAATTTATACAAACACTAATTATGAAGTTTTATTAAAAGCTTTGACATTGGCTAGAAATTACAGACGGGAAACCATTTGTTTGCTACTGAGAAGGATATCTCAAGGAAAATAGTTATATATTCATATGAATTTACTTTTCCATTTTTCGACCGAGGATTTAACCTGAGATCATGAAAGAGAGAATATAACGCAACAAGTAATTGAAGAAATAACCCAAACTCTTTCACCAAATGAACACTTAGACTTAAATGGCGATTTAAACCATTAAGGCGAGATTTTGAAGACAAATACATGAAATTTTTGAAGAATTCCATGAGCTTTATTTTAAAAGAAAAATGAAATTTGGAGCACAAGTGGATTTCAAGTTATCGCTAATCAAAGTTTGCATTGGAAATGAAGAATTTATACAAACACTAATTATGAAGTTTTATTAAAAGCTTTGACATTGGCTAGAAATTACAGACGGGAAACCATTTGTTTGCTACTGAGAAGGATATCTCAAGGAAAATAGTTATATATTCATATGAATTTACTTTTCCATTTTTCGACCGAGGATTTAACCTGAGATCATGAAAGAGAGAATATAACGCAACAAGTAATTGAAGAAATAACCCAAACTCTTTCACCAAATGAACACTTAGACTTAAATGGCGATTTAAACCATTAAGGCGAGATTTTGAAGACAAATACATGAAATTTTTGAAGAATTCCATGAGCTTTATTTTAAAAGAAAAATGAAATTTGGAGCACAAGTGGATTTCAAGTTATCGCTAATCAAAGTTTGCATTGGAAATGAAGAATTTATACAAACACTAATTATGAAGTTTTATTAAAAGCTTTGACATTGGCTAGAAATTACAGACGGGAAACCATTTGTTTGCTACTGAGAAGGATATCTCAAGGAAAATAGTTATATATTCATATGAATTTACTTTTCCATTTTTCGACCGAGGATTTAACCTGAGATCATGAAAGAGAGAATATAACGCAACAAGTAATTGAAGAAATAACCCAAACTCTTTCACCAAATGAACACTTAGACTTAAATGGCGATTTAAACCATTAAGGCGAGATTTTGAAGACAAATACATGAAATTTTTGAAGAATTCCATGAGCTTTATTTTAAAAGAAAAATGAAATTTGGAGCACAAGTGGATTTCAAGTTATCGCTAATCAAAGTTTGCATTGGAAATGAAGAATTTATACAAACACTAATTATGAAGTTTTATTAAAAGCTTTGACATTGGCTAGAAATTACAGACGGGAAACCATTTGTTTGCTACTGAGAAGGATATCTCAAGGAAAATAGTTATATATTCATATGAATTTACTTTTCCATTTTTCGACCGAGGATTTAACCTGAGATCATGAAAGAGAGAATATAACGCAACAAGTAATTGAAGAAATAACCCAAACTCTTTCACCAAATGAACACTTAGACTTAAATGGCGATTTAAACCATTAAGGCGAGATTTTGAAGACAAATACATGATTACATAATTTTTGAAGAATTCCATGAGCTTTATTTTAAAAGAAAAATGAAATTTGGAGCACAAGTGGATTTCAAGTTATCGCTAATCAAAGTTTGCATTGGAAATGAAGAATTTATACAAACACTAATTATGAAGTTTTATTAAAAGCTTTGACATTGGCTAGAAATTACAGACGGGAAACCATTTGTTTGCTACTGAGAAGGATATCTCAAGGAAAATAGTTATATATTCATATGAATTTACTTTTCCATTTTTCGACCGAGGATTTAACCTGAGATCATGAAAGAGAGAATATAACGCAACAAGTAATTGAAGAAATAACCCAAACTCTTTCACCAAATGAACACTTAGACTTAAATGGCGATTTAAACCATTAAGGCGAGATTTTGAAGACAAATACATGATTACATAATTTTTGAAGAATTCCGTGAGCTTTATTTTAAAATAAAAATGAAATTCGGAGCACAAGTGGATTTCAAGTTATCGCTAATCAAAGTTTGCATTGGAAATGAAGAATTTATACAAACACTAATTATGAAGTTTTATTAAAAGCTTTGACATTGGCTAGAAATTACAGACGGGAAACCATTTGTTTGCTACTGAGAAGGATATCTCAAGGAAAATAGTTATATATTCATATGAATTTACTTTTCCATTTTTCGACCGAGGATTTAACCTGAGATCATGAAAGAGAGAATATAACGCAACAAGTAATTGAAGAAATAACCCAAACTCTTTCACCAAATGAACACTTAGACTTAAATGGCGATTTAAACCATTAAGGCGAGATTTTGAAGACAAATACATGATTACATAATTTTTGAAGAATTCCATGAGCTTTATTTTAAAAGAAAAATGAAATTTGGAGCACAAGTGGATTTCAAGTTATCGCTAATCAAAGTTTGCATTGGAAATGAAGAATTTATACAAACACTAATTATGAAGTTTTATTAAAAGCTTTGACATTGGCTAGAAATTACAGACGGGAAACCATTTGTTTGCTACTGAGAAGGATATCTCAAGGAAAATAGTTATATATTCATATGAATTTACTTTTCCATTTTTCGACCGAGGATTTAACCTGAGATCATGAAAGAGAGAATATAACGCAACAAGTAATTGAAGAAATAACCCAAACTCTTTCACCAAATGAACACTTAGACTTAAATGGCGATTTAAACCATTAAGGCGAGATTTTGAAGACAAATACATGATTACATAATTTTTGAAGAATTCCATGAGCTTTATTTTAAAAGAAAAATGAAATTTGGAGCACAAGTGGATTTCAAGTTATCGCTAATCAAAGTTTGCATTGGAAATGAAGAATTTATACAAACACTAATTATGAAGTTTTATTAAAAGCTTTGACATTGGCTAGAAATTACAGACGGGAAACCATTTGTTTGCTACTGAGAAGGATATCTCAAGGAAAATAGTTATATATTCATATGAATTTACTTTTCCATTTTTCGACCGAGGATTTAACCTGAGATCATGAAAGAGAGAATATAACGCAACAAGTAATTGAAGAAATAACCCAAACTCTTTCACCAAATGAACACTTAGACTTAAATGGCGATTTAAACCATTAAGGCGAGATTTTGAAGACAAATACATGATTACATAATTTTTGAAGAATTCCGTGAGCTTTATTTTAAAAGAAAAATGAAATTCGGAGCACAAGTGGATTTCAAGTTATCGCTAATCAAAGTTTGCATTGGAAATGAAGAATTTATACAAACACTAATTATGAAGTTTTATTAAAAGCTTTGACATTGGCTAGAAATTACAGACGGGAAACCATTTGTTTGCTACTGAGAAGGATATCTCAAGGAAAATAGTTATATATTCATATGAATTTACTTTTCCATTTTTCGACCGAGGATTTAACCTGAGATCATGAAAGAGAGAATATAACGCAACAAGTAATTGAAGAAATAACCCAAACTCTTTCACCAAATGAACACTTAGACTTAAATGGCGATTTAAACCATTAAGGCGAGATTTTGAAGACAAATACATGATTACATAATTTTTGAAGAATTCCATGAGCTTTATTTTAAAAGAAAAATGAAATTTGGAGCACAAGTGGATTTCAAGTTATCGCTAATCAAAGTTTGCATTGGAAATGAAGAATTTATACAAACACTAATTATGAAGTTTTATTAAAAGCTTTGACATTGGCTAGAAATTACAGACGGGAAACCATTTGTTTGCTACTGAGAAGGATATCTCAAGGAAAATAGTTATATATTCATATGAATTTACTTTTCCATTTTTCGACCGAGGATTTAACCTGAGATCATGAAAGAGAGAATATAACGCAACAAGTAATTGAAGAAATAACCCAAACTCTTTCACCAAATGAACACTTAGACTTAAATGGCGATTTAAACCATTAAGGCGAGATTTTGAAGACAAATACATGATTACATAATTTTTGAAGAATTCCATGAGCTTTATTTTAAAAGAAAAATGAAATTTGGAGCACAAGTGGATTTCAAGTTATCGCTAATCAAAGTTTGCATTGGAAATGAAGAATTTATACAAACACTAATTATGAAGTTTTATTAAAAGCTTTGACATTGGCTAGAAATTACAGACGGGAAACCATTTGTTTGCTACTGAGAAGGATATCTCAAGGAAAATAGTTATATATTCATATGAATTTACTTTTCCATTTTTCGACCGAGGATTTAACCTGAGATCATGAAAGAGAGAATATAACGCAACAAGTAATTGAAGAAATAACCCAAACTCTTTCACCAAATGAACACTTAGACTTAAATGGCGATTTAAACCATTAAGGCGAGATTTTGAAGACAAATACATGATTACATAATTTTTGAAGAATTCCATGAGCTTTATTTTAAAAGAAAAATGAAATTTGGAGCACAAGTGGATTTCAAGTTATCGCTAATCAAAGTTTGCATTGGAAATGAAGAATTTATACAAACACTAATTATGAAGTTTTATTAAAAGCTTTGACATTGGCTAGAAATTACAGACGGGAAACCATTTGTTTGCTACTGAGAAGGATATCTCAAGGAAAATAGTTATATATTCATATGAATTTACTTTTCCATTTTTCGACCGAGGATTTAACCTGAGATCATGAAAGAGAGAATATAACGCAACAAGTAATTGAAGAAATAACCCAAACTCTTTCACCAAATGAACACTTAGACTTAAATGGCGATTTAAACCATTAAGGCGAGATTTTGAAGACAAATACATGATTACATAATTTTTGAAGAATTCCGTGAGCTTTATTTTAAAAGAAAAATGAAATTCGGAGCACAAGTGGATTTCAAGTTATCGCTAATCAAAGTTTGCATTGGAAATGAAGAATTTATACAAACACTAATTATGAAGTTTTATTAAAAGCTTTGACATTGGCTAGAAATTACAGACGGGAAACCATTTGTTTGCTACTGAGAAGGATATCTCAAGGAAAATAGTTATATATTCATATGAATTTACTTTTCCATTTTTCGACCGAGGATTTAACCTGAGATCATGAAAGAGAGAATATAACGCAACAAGTAATTGAAGAAATAACCCAAACTCTTTCACCAAATGAACACTTAGACTTAAATGGCGATTTAAACCATTAAGGCGAGATTTTGAAGACAAATACATGATTACATAATTTTTGAAGAATTCCATGAGCTTTATTTTAAAAGAAAAATGAAATTTGGAGCACAAGTGGATTTCAAGTTATCGCTAATCAAAGTTTGCATTGGAAATGAAGAATTTATACAAACACTAATTATGAAGTTTTATTAAAAGCTTTGACATTGGCTAGAAATTACAGACGGGAAACCATTTGTTTGCTACTGAGAAGGATATCTCAAGGAAAATAGTTATATATTCATATGAATTTACTTTTCCATTTTTCGACCGAGGATTTAACCTGAGATCATGAAAGAGAGAATATAACGCAACAAGTAATTGAAGAAATAACCCAAACTCTTTCACCAAATGAACACTTAGACTTAAATGGCGATTTAAACCATTAAGGCGAGATTTTGAAGACAAATACATGAAATTTTTGAAGAATTCCATGAGCTTTATTTTAAAAGAAAAATGAAATTTGGAGCACAAGTGGATTTCAAGTTATCGCTAATCAAAGTTTGCATTGGAAATGAAGAATTTATACAAACACTAATTATGAAGTTTTATTAAAAGCTTTGACATTGGCTAGAAATTACAGACGGGAAACCATTTGTTTGCTACTGAGAAGGATATCTCAAGGAAAATAGTTATATATTCATATGAATTTACTTTTCCATTTTTCGACCGAGGATTTAACCTGAGATCATGAAAGAGAGAATATAACGCAACAAGTAATTGAAGAAATAACCCAAACTCTTTCACCAAATGAACACTTAGACTTAAATGGCGATTTAAACCATTAAGGCGAGATTTTGAAGACAAATACATGAAATTTTTGAAGAATTCCATGAGCTTTATTTTAAAAGAAAAATGAAATTTGGAGCACAAGTGGATTTCAAGTTATCGCTAATCAAAGTTTGCATTGGAAATGAAGAATTTATACAAACACTAATTATGAAGTTTTATTAAAAGCTTTGACATTGGCTAGAAATTACAGACGGGAAACCATTTGTTTGCTACTGAGAAGGATATCTCAAGGAAAATAGTTATATATTCATATGAATTTACTTTTCCATTTTTCGACCGAGGATTTAACCTGAGATCATGAAAGAGAGAATATAACGCAACAAGTAATTGAAGAAATAACCCAAACTCTTTCACCAAATGAACACTTAGACTTAAATGGCGATTTAAACCATTAAGGCGAGATTTTGAAGACAAATACATGATTACATAATTTTTGAAGAATTCCATGAGCTTTATTTTAAAAGAAAAATGAAATTTGGAGCACAAGTGGATTTCAAGTTATCGCTAATCAAAGTTTGCATTGGAAATGAAGAATTTATACAAACACTAATTATGAAGTTTTATTAAAAGCTTTGACATTGGCTAGAAATTACAGACGGGAAACCATTTGTTTGCTACTGAGAAGGATATCTCAAGGAAAATAGTTATATATTCATATGAATTTACTTTTCCATTTTTCGACCGAGGATTTAACCTGAGATCATGAAAGAGAGAATATAACGCAACAAGTAATTGAAGAAATAACCCAAACTCTTTCACCAAATGAACACTTAGACTTAAATGGCGATTTAAACCATTAAGGCGAGATTTTGAAGACAAATACATGATTACATAATTTTTGAAGAATTCCGTGAGCTTTATTTTAAAAGAAAAATGAAATTCGGAGCACAAGTGGATTTCAAGTTATCGCTAATCAAAGTTTGCATTGGAAATGAAGAATTTATACAAACACTAATTATGAAGTTTTATTAAAAGCTTTGACATTGGCTAGAAATTACAGACGGGAAACCATTTGTTTGCTACTGAGAAGGATATCTCAAGGAAAATAGTTATATATTCATATGAATTTACTTTTCCATTTTTCGACCGAGGATTTAACCTGAGATCATGAAAGAGAGAATATAACGCAACAAGTAATTGAAGAAATAACCCAAACTCTTTCACCAAATGAACACTTAGACTTAAATGGCGATTTAAACCATTAAGGCGAGATTTTGAAGACAAATACATGATTACATAATTTTTGAAGAATTCCGTGAGCTTTATTTTAAAAGAAAAATGAAATTCGGAGCACAAGTGGATTTCAAGTTATCGCTAATCAAAGTTTGCATTGGAAATGAAGAATTTATACAAACACTAATTATGAAGTTTTATTAAAAGCTTTGACATTGGCTAGAAATTACAGACGGGAAACCATTTGTTTGCTACTGAGAAGGATATCTCAAGGAAAATAGTTATATATTCATATGAATTTACTTTTCCATTTTTCGACCGAGGATTTAACCTGAGATCATGAAAGAGAGAATATAACGCAACAAGTAATTGAAGAAATAACCCAAACTCTTTCACCAAATGAACACTTAGACTTAAATGGCGATTTAAACCATTAAGGCGAGATTTTGAAGACAAATACATGATTACATAATTTTTGAAGAATTCCATGAGCTTTATTTTAAAAGAATAATGAAATTTGGAGCACAAGTGGATTTCAAGTTATCGCTAATCAAAGTTTGCATTGGAAATGAAGAATTTATACAAACACTAATTATGAAGTTTTATTAAAAGCTTTGACATTGGCTAGAAATTACAGACGGGAAACCATTTGTTTGCTACTGAGAAGGATATCTCAAGGAAAATAGTTATATATTCATATGAATTTACTTTTCCATTTTTCGACCGAGGATTTAACCTGAGATCATGAAAGAGAGAATATAACGCAACAAGTAATTGAAGAAATAACCCAAACTCTTTCACCAAATGAACACTTAGACTTAAATGGCGATTTAAACCATTAAGGCGAGATTTTGAAGACAAATACATGAAATTTTTGAAGAATTCCATGAGCTTTATTTTAAAAGAAAAATGAAATTTGGAGCACAAGTGGATTTCAAGTTATCGCTAATCAAAGTTTGCATTGGAAATGAAGAATTTATACAAACACTAATTATGAAGTTTTATTAAAAGCTTTGACATTGGCTAGAAATTACAGACGGGAAACCATTTGTTTGCTACTGAGAAGGATATCTCAAGGAAAATAGTTATATATTCATATGAATTTACTTTTCCATTTTTCGACCGAGGATTTAACCTGAGATCATGAAAGAGAGAATATAACGCAACAAGTAATTGAAGAAATAACCCAAACTCTTTCACCAAATGAACACTTAGACTTAAATGGCGATTTAAACCATTAAGGCGAGATTTTGAAGACAAATACATGAAATTTTTGAAGAATTCCATGAGCTTTATTTTAAAAGAAAAATGAAATTTGGAGCACAAGTGGATTTCAAGTTATCGCTAATCAAAGTTTGCATTGGAAATGAAGAATTTATACAAACACTAATTATGAAGTTTTATTAAAAGCTTTGACATTGGCTAGAAATTACAGACGGGAAACCATTTGTTTGCTACTGAGAAGGATATCTCAAGGAAAATAGTTATATATTCATATGAATTTACTTTTCCATTTTTCGACCGAGGATTTAACCTGAGATCATGAAAGAGAGAATATAACGCAACAAGTAATTGAAGAAATAACCCAAACTCTTTCACCAAATGAACACTTAGACTTAAATGGCGATTTAAACCATTAAGGCGAGATTTTGAAGACAAATACATGATTACATAATTTTTGAAGAATTCCATGAGCTTTATTTTAAAAGAAAAATGAAATTTGGAGCACAAGTGGATTTCAAGTTATCGCTAATCAAAGTTTGCATTGGAAATGAAGAATTTATACAAACACTAATTATGAAGTTTTATTAAAAGCTTTGACATTGGCTAGAAATTACAGACGGGAAACCATTTGTTTGCTACTGAGAAGGATATCTCAAGGAAAATAGTTATATATTCATATGAATTTACTTTTCCATTTTTCGACCGAGGATTTAACCTGAGATCATGAAAGAGAGAATATAACGCAACAAGTAATTGAAGAAATAACCCAAACTCTTTCACCAAATGAACACTTAGACTTAAATGGCGATTTAAACCATTAAGGCGAGATTTTGAAGACAAATACATGATTACATAATTTTTGAAGAATTCCATGAGCTTTATTTTAAAAGAAAAATGAAATTTGGAGCACAAGTGGATTTCAAGTTATCGCTAATCAAAGTTTGCATTGGAAATGAAGAATTTATACAAACACTAATTATGAAGTTTTATTAAAAGCTTTGACATTGGCTAGAAATTACAGACGGGAAACCATTTGTTTGCTACTGAGAAGGATATCTCAAGGAAAATAGTTATATATTCATATGAATTTACTTTTCCATTTTTCGACCGAGGATTTAACCTGAGATCATGAAAGAGAGAATATAACGCAACAAGTAATTGAAGAAATAACCCAAACTCTTTCACCAAATGAACACTTAGACTTAAATGGCGATTTAAACCATTAAGGCGAGATTTTGAAGACAAATACATGAAATTTTTGAAGAATTCCATGAGCTTTATTTTAAAAGAAAAATGAAATTTGGAGCACAAGTGGATTTCAAGTTATCGCTAATCAAAGTTTGCATTGGAAATGAAGAATTTATACAAACACTAATTATGAAGTTTTATTAAAAGCTTTGACATTGGCTAGAAATTACAGACGGGAAACCATTTGTTTGCTACTGAGAAGGATATCTCAAGGAAAATAGTTATATATTCATATGAATTTACTTTTCCATTTTTCGACCGAGGATTTAACCTGAGATCATGAAAGAGAGAATATAACGCAACAAGTAATTGAAGAAATAACCCAAACTCTTTCACCAAATGAACACTTAGACTTAAATGGCGATTTAAACCATTAAGGCGAGATTTTGAAGACAAATACATGAAATTTTTGAAGAATTCCATGAGCTTTATTTTAAAAGAAAAATGAAATTTGGAGCACAAGTGGATTTCAAGTTATCGCTAATCAAAGTTTGCATTGGAAATGAAGAATTTATACAAACACTAATTATGAAGTTTTATTAAAAGCTTTGACATTGGCTAGAAATTACAGACGGGAAACCATTTGTTTGCTACTGAGAAGGATATCTCAAGGAAAATAGTTATATATTCATATGAATTTACTTTTCCATTTTTCGACCGAGGATTTAACCTGAGATCATGAAAGAGAGAATATAACGCAACAAGTAATTGAAGAAATAACCCAAACTCTTTCACCAAATGAACACTTAGACTTAAATGGCGATTTAAACCATTAAGGCGAGATTTTGAAGACAAATACATGAAATTTTTGAAGAATTCCATGAGCTTTATTTTAAAAGAAAAATGAAATTTGGAGCACAAGTGGATTTCAAGTTATCGCTAATCAAAGTTTGCATTGGAAATGAAGAATTTATACAAACACTAATTATGAAGTTTTATTAAAAGCTTTGACATTGGCTAGAAATTACAGACGGGAAACCATTTGTTTGCTACTGAGAAGGATATCTCAAGGAAAATAGTTATATATTCATATGAATTTACTTTTCCATTTTTCGACCGAGGATTTAACCTGAGATCATGAAAGAGAGAATATAACGCAACAAGTAATTGAAGAAATAACCCAAACTCTTTCACCAAATGAACACTTAGACTTAAATGGCGATTTAAACCATTAAGGCGAGATTTTGAAGACAAATACATGATTACATAATTTTTGAAGAATTCCATGAGCTTTATTTTAAAAGAAAAATGAAATTTGGAGCACAAGTGGATTTCAAGTTATCGCTAATCAAAGTTTGCATTGGAAATGAAGAATTTATACAAACACTAATTATGAAGTTTTATTAAAAGCTTTGACATTGGCTAGAAATTACAGACGGGAAACCATTTGTTTGCTACTGAGAAGGATATCTCAAGGAAAATAGTTATATATTCATATGAATTTACTTTTCCATTTTTCGACCGAGGATTTAACCTGAGATCATGAAAGAGAGAATATAACGCAACAAGTAATTGAAGAAATAACCCAAACTCTTTCACCAAATGAACACTTAGACTTAAATGGCGATTTAAACCATTAAGGCGAGATTTTGAAGACAAATACATGATTACATAATTTTTGAAGAATTCCGTGAGCTTTATTTTAAAATAAAAATGAAATTCGGAGCACAAGTGGATTTCAAGTTATCGCTAATCAAAGTTTGCATTGGAAATGAAGAATTTATACAAACACTAATTATGAAGTTTTATTAAAAGCTTTGACATTGGCTAGAAATTACAGACGGGAAACCATTTGTTTGCTACTGAGAAGGATATCTCAAGGAAAATAGTTATATATTCATATGAATTTACTTTTCCATTTTTCGACCGAGGATTTAACCTGAGATCATGAAAGAGAGAATATAACGCAACAAGTAATTGAAGAAATAACCCAAACTCTTTCACCAAATGAACACTTAGACTTAAATGGCGATTTAAACCATTAAGGCGAGATTTTGAAGACAAATACATGATTACATAATTTTTGAAGAATTCCATGAGCTTTATTTTAAAAGAAAAATGAAATTTGGAGCACAAGTGGATTTCAAGTTATCGCTAATCAAAGTTTGCATTGGAAATGAAGAATTTATACAAACACTAATTATGAAGTTTTATTAAAAGCTTTGACATTGGCTAGAAATTACAGACGGGAAACCATTTGTTTGCTACTGAGAAGGATATCTCAAGGAAAATAGTTATATATTCATATGAATTTACTTTTCCATTTTTCGACCGAGGATTTAACCTGAGA
>NW_026974207.1:0-127188 GCF_037042905.1 Lytechinus pictus | reverse complement strand
TCTTCATTTCCAATGCAAACTTTGATTAGCGATAACTGAAATCCACTTGTGCTCCAAATTTCTTTTTTCTTTTAAAATAAAGCTCATGGAATTCCTTCAAAAATTATGTTATCATGTATCTGTGTTCAAAATCTCGCCTTAATGGTTTAAATCGCTATTTAAGTCTAAGTGTTCATTTGCTGAATTTTGGACAGTCAGCGATCGTGTGTACGTATGCTTATCCATATTAGATTAAAGCTGTGGTTTGGTATATTTTATCCTGTCTCAAAAGTAAAAGCTTGATGATTCTTCCATTTTTTCACCACATATGCAGTAACCTTATTTGGGAGATAAATGAACATATATATATTTTTGTTTTTATTCAAAAAACAAATGGTTTCCCGTCTGTAATTTTTTGCCGATGTCAAAGCTTTTAATAAAACTTCATAATTAGTGTTTGTATGAATTCTTCATTTCCAATGCAAACTTTGATTAGCGATAACTTGAAATCCACTTGTGCTCCAAATTTAATTTTTCTTTTAAAATAAAGCTCATGGATTTCTTCAAAAATTATGTAATCATGTATTTGTCTTCAAAATCTCGCCTTAATGGTTTAAATCGCCATTTAAGTCTAAGTGTTCATTTGGTGAAAGAGTTTGGGTTATTTCTTCAATTACTTGTTGCGTTATATTCTCTCTTTCATGATCTCAGGTTAAATCTTCGGTCGAAAAATGGAAAAGTAAAATTCATATGAAATATAGAACTATTTTCCTTGAGATATCCTTCTCAGTAGCAAACAAATGGTTTCCCGTCTGTAATTTCTAGCCAATGTCAAAGCTTTTAATAAAACTTCATAATTAGTGTTTGTATAAATTCTTCATTTCCAATGCAAATTTGATTAGCGATAACTTGAAATCCACTTGTGCTCCAAATTTCTTTTTTCTTTTAAAATAAAGCTCATGGAATTCTTCAAAAATTATGTAATCATGTATTTGTGTTCAAAATCTCGCCTTAATGGTGTAAATCGCTATTTAAGTCTAAGTGTTCATTTGCTGAATTTTGGACAGTCAGCGATCGTGTGTACGTATGCTTATTCCATATTAGATTAAAGCTGTGGTTTGGTATATTTTATCTTGTCTCAAAAGTAAAAGCTTGATGATTCTTCCATTTTTTCACCACATATGCAGTAACCTTATTTGGGAGATAAATGAACATATATATATTTTTGTTTTTATTCAAAAAACAAATGGTTTCCCGTCTGTAATTTTTTTGCCAATGTCAAAGCTTTTAATAAAACTTCATAATTAGTGTTTGTATGAATTCTTCATTTCCAATGCAAACTTTGATTAGCGATAACTTGAAATCCACTTGTGCTCCAAATTTCATTTTTCTTTTAAAATAAAGCTCATGGATTTCTTCAAAAATTATGTACTCATGTATTTGTCTTCAAAATCTCGCCTTAATGGTTTAAATCGCCATTTAAGTCTAAGTGTTCATTTGGTGAAAGAGTTTGGGTTATTTCTTCAATTACTTGTTGCGTTATATTCTCTCTTTCATGATCTCAGGTTAAATCTTCGGTCGAAAAATGGAAAAGTAAATTCATATGAATATAGAACTATTTTCCTTGAGATATCCTTCTCAGTAGCAAACAAATGGTTTCCCGTCTGTAATTTCTAGCCAATGTCAAAGCTTTTAATAAAACTTCATAATTAGTGTTTGTATAAATTCTTCATTTCCAATGCAAACTTTGATTAGCGATAACTTGAAATCCACTTGTGCTCCAAATTTCATTTTTCTTTTAAAATAAAGCTCATGGAATTCTTAAAAAATTATGTAATCATGTATTTGTGTTCAAAATCTCGCCTTAATGGTTTAAATCGCTATTTAAGTCTAAGTGTTCATTTGCTGAATTTTGGACAGTCAGCGATCGTGTGTACGTATGCTTATCCATATTAGATTAAAGCTGTGGTTTGGTATATTTTATCTTGTCTCAAAAGTAAAAGCTTGATGATTCTTCCATTTTTTCACCACATATGCAGTAACCTTATTTGGGAGATAAATGAACATATATATATTTTTGTTTTTATTCAAAAAACAAATGGTTTCCCGTCTGTAATTTCTAGCCAATGTCAAAGCTTTTAATAAAACTTCATAATTAGTGTTTGTATAAATTCTTCATTTCCAATGCAAACTTTGATTAGCGATAACTTGAAATCCACTTGTGCTCCAAATTTCTTTTTTCTTTTAAAATAAAGCTCATGGAATTCTTCAAAAATTATGTTATCATGTATCTGTGTTCAAAATCTCGCCTTAATGGTTTTAAATCGCTATTTAAGTCTAAGTGTTCATTTGCTGAATTTTGGACAGTCAGCGATCGTGTGTACGTATGCTTATCCATATTAGATTAAAGCTGTGGTTTGGTATATTTTATCCTGTCTCAAAAGTAAAAGCTTGATGATTCTTCCATTTTTTCACCACATATGCAGTAACCTTATTTGGGAGATAAATGAACATATATATATTTTTGTTTTTTATTCAAAAAACAAATGGTTTCCCGTCTGTAATTTTTTGCCAATGTCAAAGCTTTTAATAAAACTTCATAATTAGTGTTTGTATGAATTCTTCATTTCCAATGCAAACTTTGATTAGCGATAACTTGAAATCCACTTGTGCTCCAAATTTCATTTTTCTTTTAAAATAAAGCTCATGGATTTCTTCAAAAATTATGTACTCATGTATTTGTCTTCAAAATCTCGCCTTAATGGTTTAAATCGCCATTTAAGTCTAAGTGTTCATTTGGTGAAAGAGTTTGGGTTATTTCTTCAATTACTTGTTGCGTTATATTCTCTCTTTCATGATCTCAGGTTAAATCTTCGGTCGAAAAATGGAAAAAGTAAATTCATATGAATATAGAACTATTTTCTTGAGATATCCTTCTCAGTAGCAAACAAATGGTTTCCCGTCTGTAATTTCTAGCCAATGTCAAAGCTTTTAATAAAACTTCATAATTAGTGTTTGTATAAATTCTTCATTTCCAATGCAAACTTTGATTAGCGATAACTTGAAATCCACTTGTGCTCCAAATTTCTTTTTTCTTTTAAAATAAAGCTCATGGAATTCTTCAAAAATTATGTTATCATGTATCTGTGTTCAAAATCTCGCCTTAATGGTTTAAATCGCTATTTAAGTCTAAGTGTTCATTTGCTGAATTTTGGACAGTCAGCGATCGTGTGTACGTATGCTTATCCATATTAGATTAAAGCTGTGGTTTGGTATATTTTATCTTGTCTCAAAAGTAAAAGCTTGATGATTCTTCCATTTTTTCACCACATATGCAGTAACCTTATTTGGGAGATAAATGAACATATATATATTTTTGTTTTTATTCAAAAAACAAATGGTTTCCCGTCTGTAATTTTTTGCCAATGTCAAAGCTTTTAATAAAACTTCATAATTAGTGTTTGTATGAATTCTTCATTTCCAATGCAAACTTTGATTAGCGATAACTTGAAATCCACTTGTGCTCCAAATTTCATTTTTCTTTTAAAATAAAGCTCATGGATTTCTTCAAAAATTATGTACTCATGTATTTGTCTTCAAAATCTCGCCTTAATGGTTTAAATCGCCATTTAAGTCTAAGTGTTCATTTGGTGAAAGAGTTTGGGTTATTTCTTCAATTACTTGTTGCGTTATATTCTCTCTTTCATGATCTCAGGTTAAATCTTCGGTCGAAAAATGGAAAAGTAAATTCATATGAATATAGAACTATTTTCCTTGAGATATCCTTCTCAGTAGCAAACAAATGGTTTCCCGTCTGTAATTTCTAGCCAATGTCAAAGCTTTTAATAAAACTTCATAATTAGTGTTTGTATAAATTCTTCATTTCCAATGCAAACTTTGATTAGCGATAACTTGAAATCCACTTGTGCTCCAAATTTCATTTTTCTTTTAAAATAAAGCTCATGGAATTCTTCAAAAATTATGTAATCATGTATTTGTGTTCAAAATCTCGCCTTAATGGTTTAAATCGCTATTTAAGTCTAAGTGTTCATTTGCTGAATTTTGGACAGTCAGCGATCGTGTGTACGTATGCTTATCCATATTAGATTAAAGCTGTGGTTTGGTATATTTTATCTTGTCTCAAAAGTAAAAGCTTGATGATTCTTCCATTTTTTCACCACATATGCAGTAACCTTATTTGGGAGATAAATGAACATATATATATTTTTGTTTTTATTCAAAAAACAAATGGTTTCCCGTCTGTAATTTCTAGCCAATGTCAAAGCTTTTAATAAAACTTCATAATTAGTGTTTGTATAAATTCTTCATTTCCAATGCAAACTTTGATTAGCGATAACTTGAAATCCACTTGTGCTCCAAATTTCTTTTTTCTTTTAAAATAAAGCTCATGGAATTCTTCAAAAATTATGTTATCATGTATCTGTGTTCAAAATCTCGCCTTAATGTTTAAATCGCTATTTAAGTCTAAGTGTTCATTTGCTGAATTTTGGACAGTCAGCGATCGTGTGTACGTATGCTTATCCATATTAGATTAAAGCTGTGGTTTGGTATATTTTATCCTGTCTCAAAAGTAAAAGCTTGATGATTCTTCCATTTTTTCACCACATATGCAGTAACCTTATTTGGGAGATAAATGAACATATATATATTTTTGTTTTTATTCAAAAAACAAATGGTTTCCCGTCTGTAATTTTTTGCCAATGTCAAAGCTTTTAATAAAACTTCATAATTAGTGTTTGTATGAATTCTTCATTTCCAATGCAAACTTTGATTAGCGATAACTTGAAATCCACTTGTGCTCCAAATTTCATTTTTCTTTTAAAATAAAGCTCATGGATTTCTTCAAAAATTATGTACTCATGTATTTGTCTTCAAAATCTCGCCTTAATGGTTTAAATCGCCATTTAAGTCTAAGTGTTCATTTGGTGAAAGAGTTTGGGTTATTTCTTCAATTACTTGTTGCGTTATATTCTCTCTTTCATGATCTCAGGTTAAATCTTCGGTCGAAAAATGGAAAAGTAAATTCATATGAATATAGAACTATTTTCCTTGAGATATCCTTCTCAGTAGCAAACAAAATGGTTTCCCGTCTGTAATTTCTAGCCAATGTCAAAGCTTTTAATAAAACTTCATAATTAGTGTTTGT
Source organism: Lytechinus pictus (assembly GCF_037042905.1). Lineage (NCBI taxonomy): Eukaryota > Metazoa > Echinodermata > Echinoidea > Temnopleuroida > Toxopneustidae > Lytechinus > Lytechinus pictus. The sequence goes on along the minus strand of NW_026974207.1, from coordinate 122,042 downwards.
ATAAATTCTTCATTTCCAATGCAAACTTTGATTAGCGATAACTTGAAATCCACTTGTGCTCCAAATTTCTTTTTTCTTTTAAAATAAAGCTCATGGAATTCTTCAAAAATTATGTTATCATGTATCTGTGTTCAAAATCTCGCCTTAATGGTTTAAATCGCTATTTAAGTCTAAGTGTTCATTTGCTGAATTTTGGACAGTCAGCGATCGTGTGTACGTATGCTTATCCATATTAGATTAAAGCTGTGGTTTGGTATATTTTATCCTGTCTCAAAAGTAAAAGCTTGATGATTCTTCCATTTTTTCACCACATATGCAGTAACCTTATTTGGGAGATAAATGAACATATATATATTTTTGTTTTTATTCAAAAAACAAATGGTTTCCCGTCTGTAATTTTTTGCCGATGTCAAAGCTTTTAATAAAACTTCATAATTAGTGTTTGTATGAATTCTTCATTTCCAATGCAAACTTTGATTAGCGATAACTTGAAATCCACTTGTGCTCCAAATTTAATTTTTCTTTTAAAATAAAGCTCATGGATTTCTTCAAAAATTATGTAATCATGTATTTGTCTTCAAAATCTCGCCTTAATGGTTTAAATCGCCATTTAAGTCTAAGTGTTCATTTGGTGAAGAGTTTGGGTTATTTCTTCAATTACTTGTTGCGTTATATTCTCTCTTTCATGATCTCAGGTTAAATCTTCGGTCGAAAAATGGAAAAGTAAATTCATATGAATATAGAACTATTTTCCTTGAGATATCCTTCTCAGTAGCAAACAAATGGTTTCCCGTCTGTAATTTCTAGCCAATGTCAAAGCTTTTAATAAAACTTCATAATTAGTGTTTGTATAAATTCTTCATTTCCAATGCAAACTTTGATTAGCGATAACTTGAAATCCACTTGTGCTCCAAATTTTATTTTTCTTTTAAAATAAAGCTCATGGAATTCTTCAAAAATTATGTAATCATGTATTTGTGTTCAAAATCTCGCCTTAATGGTTTAAATCGCTATTTAAGTCTAAGTGTTCATTTGCTGAATTTTGGACAGTCAGCGATCGTGTGTACGTATGCTTATCCATATTAGATTAAAGCTGTGGTTTGGTATATTTTATCTTGTCTCAAAAGTAAAAGCTTGATGATTCTTCCATTTTTTCACCACATATGCAGTAACCTTATTTGGGAGATAAATGAACATATATATATTTTTGTTTTTATTCAAAAAACAAATGGTTTCCCGTCTGTAATTTTTTGCCAATGTCAAAGCTTTTAATAAAACTTCATAATTAGTGTTTGTATGAATTCTTCATTTCCAATGCAAACTTTGATTAGCGATAACTTGAAATCCACTTGTGCTCCAAATTTCATTTTTCTTTTAAAATAAAGCTCATGGATTTCTTCAAAAATTATGTACTCATGTATTTGTCTTCAAAATCTCGCCTTAATGGTTTAAATCGCCATTTAAGTCTAAGTGTTCATTTGGTGAAAGAGTTTGGGTTATTTCTTCAATTACTTGTTGCGTTATATTCTCTCTTTCATGATCTCAGGTTAAATCTTCGGTCGAAAAATGGAAAAGTAAATTCATATGAATATAGAACTATTTTCCTTGAGATATCCTTCTCAGTAGCAAACAAATGGTTTCCCGTCTGTAATTTCTAGCCAATGTCAAAGCTTTTAATAAAACTTCATAATTAGTGTTTGTATAAATTCTTCATTTCCAATGCAAACTTTGATTAGCGATAACTTGAAATCCACTTGTGCTCCAAATTTCATTTTTCTTTTAAAATAAAGCTCATGGAATTCTTAAAAAATTATGTAATCATGTATTTGTGTTCAAAATCTCGCCTTAATGGTTTAAATCGCTATTTAAGTCTAAGTGTTCATTTGCTGAATTTTGGACAGTCAGCGATCGTGTGTACGTATGCTTATCCATATTAGATTAAAGCTGTGGTTTGGTATATTTTATCTTGTCTCAAAAGTAAAAGCTTGATGATTCTTCCATTTTTTCACCACATATGCAGTAACCTTATTTGGGAGATAAATGAACATATATATATTTTTGTTTTTATTCAAAAAACAAATGGTTTCCCGTCTGTAATTTCTAGCCAATGTCAAAGCTTTTAATAAAACTTCATAATTAGTGTTTGTATAAATTCTTCATTTCCAATGCAAACTTTGATTAGCGATAACTTGAAATCCACTTGTGCTCCAAATTTCTTTTTTCTTTTAAAATAAAGCTCATGGAATTCTTCAAAAATTATGTTATCATGTATCTGTGTTCAAAATCTCGCCTTAATGGTTTAAATCGCTATTTAAGTCTAAGTGTTCATTTGCTGAATTTTGGACAGTCAGCGATCGTGTGTACGTATGCTTATCCATATTAGATTAAAGCTGTGGTTTGGTATATTTTATCCTGTCTCAAAAGTAAAAGCTTGATGATTCTTCCATTTTTTCACCACATATGCAGTAACCTTATTTGGGAGATAAATGAACATATATATATTTTTGTTTTTATTCAAAAAACAAATGGTTTCCCGTCTGTAATTTTTTGCCAATGTCAAAGCTTTTAATAAAACTTCATAATTAGTGTTTGTATGAATTCTTCATTTCCAATGCAAACTTTGATTAGCGATAACTTGAAATCCACTTGTGCTCCAAATTTCATTTTTCTTTTAAAATAAAGCTCATGGATTTCTTCAAAAATTATGTACTCATGTATTTGTCTTCAAAATCTCGCCTTAATGGTTTAAATCGCCATTTAAGTCTAAGTGTTCATTTGGTGAAAGAGTTTGGGTTATTTCTTCAATTACTTGTTGCGTTATATTCTCTCTTTCATGATCTCAGGTTAAATCTTCGGTCGAAAAATGGAAAAGTAAATTCATATGAATATAGAACTATTTTCCTTGAGATATCCTTCTCAGTAGCAAACAAATGGTTTCCCGTCTGTAATTTCTAGCCAATGTCAAAGCTTTTAATAAAACTTCATAATTAGTGTTTGTATAAATTCTTCATTTCCAATGCAAACTTTGATTAGCGATAACTTGAAATCCACTTGTGCTCCAAATTTCTTTTTTCTTTTAAAATAAAGCTCATGGAATTCTTCAAAAATTATGTTATCATGTATCTGTGTTCAAAATCTCGCCTTAATGGTTTAAATCGCTATTTAAGTCTAAGTGTTCATTTGCTGAATTTTGGACAGTCAGCGATCGTGTGTACGTATGCTTATCCATATTAGATTAAAGCTGTGGTTTGGTATATTTTATCTTGTCTCAAAAGTAAAAGCTTGATGATTCTTCCATTTTTTCACCACATATGCAGTAACCTTATTTGGGAGATAAATGAACATATATATATTTTTGTTTTTATTCAAAAAACAAATGGTTTCCCGTCTGTAATTTTTTGCCAATGTCAAAGCTTTTAATAAAACTTCATAATTAGTGTTTGTATGAATTCTTCATTTCCAATGCAAACTTTGATTAGCGATAACTTGAAATCCACTTGTGCTCCAAATTTCATTTTTCTTTTAAAATAAAGCTCATGGATTTCTTCAAAAATTATGTACTCATGTATTTGTCTTCAAAATCTCGCCTTAATGGTTTAAATCGCCATTTAAGTCTAAGTGTTCATTTGGTGAAAGAGTTTGGGTTATTTCTTCAATTACTTGTTGCGTTATATTCTCTCTTTCATGATCTCAGGTTAAATCTTCGGTCGAAAAATGGAAAAGTAAATTCATATGAATATAGAACTATTTTCCTTGAGATATCCTTCTCAGTAGCAAACAAATGGTTTCCCGTCTGTAATTTCTAGCCAATGTCAAAGCTTTTAATAAAACTTCATAATTAGTGTTTGTATAAATTCTTCATTTCCAATGCAAACTTTGATTAGCGATAACTTGAAATCCACTTGTGCTCCAAATTTCATTTTTCTTTTAAAATAAAGCTCATGGAATTCTTAAAAAATTATGTAATCATGTATTTGTGTTCAAAATCTCGCCTTAATGGTTTAAATCGCTATTTAAGTCTAAGTGTTCATTTGCTGAATTTTGGACAGTCAGCGATCGTGTGTACGTATGCTTATCCATATTAGATTAAAGCTGTGGTTTGGTATATTTTATCTTGTCTCAAAAGTAAAAGCTTGATGATTCTTCCATTTTTTCACCACATATGCAGTAACCTTATTTGGGAGATAAATGAACATATATATATTTTTGTTTTTATTCAAAAAACAAATGGTTTCCCGTCTGTAATTTCTAGCCAATGTCAAAGCTTTTAATAAAACTTCATAATTAGTGTTTGTATAAATTCTTCATTTCCAATGCAAACTTTGATTAGCGATAACTTGAAATCCACTTGTGCTCCAAATTTCTTTTTTCTTTTAAAATAAAGCTCATGGAATTCTTCAAAAATTATGTTATCATGTATCTGTGTTCAAAATCTCGCCTTAATGGTTTAAATCGCTATTTAAGTCTAAGTGTTCATTTGCTGAATTTTGGACAGTCAGCGATCGTGTGTACGTATGCTTATCCATATTAGATTAAAGCTGTGGTTTGGTATATTTTATCCTGTCTCAAAAGTAAAAGCTTGATGATTCTTCCATTTTTTCACCACATATGCAGTAACCTTATTTGGGAGATAAATGAACATATATATATTTTTGTTTTTATTCAAAAAACAAATGGTTTCCCGTCTGTAATTTTTTGCCAATGTCAAAGCTTTTAATAAAACTTCATAATTAGTGTTTGTATGAATTCTTCATTTCCAATGCAAACTTTGATTAGCGATAACTTGAAATCCACTTGTGCTCCAAATTTCATTTTTCTTTTAAAATAAAGCTCATGGATTTCTTCAAAAATTATGTACTCATGTATTTGTCTTCAAAATCTCGCCTTAATGGTTTAAATCGCCATTTAAGTCTAAGTGTTCATTTGGTGAAAGAGTTTGGGTTATTTCTTCAATTACTTGTTGCGTTATATTCTCTCTTTCATGATCTCAGGTTAAATCTTCGGTCGAAAAATGGAAAAGTAAATTCATATGAATATAGAACTATTTTCCTTGAGATATCCTTCTCAGTAGCAAACAAATGGTTTCCCGTCTGTAATTTCTAGCCAATGTCAAAGCTTTTAATAAAACTTCATAATTAGTGTTTGTATAAATTCTTCATTTCCAATGCAAACTTTGATTAGCGATAACTTGAAATCCACTTGTGCTCCAAATTTCTTTTTTCTTTTAAAATAAAGCTCATGGAATTCTTCAAAAATTATGTTATCATGTATCTGTGTTCAAAATCTCGCCTTAATGGTTTAAATCGCTATTTAAGTCTAAGTGTTCATTTGCTGAATTTTGGACAGTCAGCGATCGTGTGTACGTATGCTTATCCATATTAGATTAAAGCTGTGGTTTGGTATATTTTATCCTGTCTCAAAAGTAAAAGCTTGATGATTCTTCCATTTTTTCACCACATATGCAGTAACCTTATTTGGGAGATAAATGAACATATATATATTTTTGTTTTTATTCAAAAAACAAATGGTTTCCCGTCTGTAATTTTTTGCCGATGTCAAAGCTTTTAATAAAACTTCATAATTAGTGTTTGTATGAATTCTTCATTTCCAATGCAAACTTTGATTAGCGATAACTTGAAATCCACTTGTGCTCCAAATTTCTTTTTTCTTTTAAAATAAAGCTCATGGAATTCTTCAAAAATTATGTAATCATGTATTTGTGTTCAAAATCTCGCCTTAATGGTGTAAATCGCTATTTAAGTCTAAGTGTTCATTTGCTGAATTTTGGACAGTCAGCGATCGTGTGTACGTATGCTTATCCATATTAGATTAAAGCTGTGGTTTGGTATATTTTATCTTGTCTCAAAAGTAAAAGCTTGATGATTCTTCCATTTTTTCACCACATATGCAGTAACCTTATTTGGGAGATAAATGAACATATATATATTTTTGTTTTTATTCAAAAAACAAATGGTTTCCCGTCTGTAATTTTTTGCCAATGTCAAAGCTTTTAATAAAACTTCATAATTAGTGTTTGTATGAATTCTTCATTTCCAATGCAAACTTTGATTAGCGATAACTTGAAATCCACTTGTGCTCCAAATTTCATTTTTCTTTTAAAATAAAGCTCATGGATTTCTTCAAAAATTATGTAATCATGTATTTGTCTTCAAAATCTCGCCTTAATGGTTTAAATCGCCATTTAAGTCTAAGTGTTCATTTGGTGAAAGAGTTTGGGTTATTTCTTCAATTACTTGTTGCGTTATATTCTCTCTTTCATGATCTCAGGTTAAATCTTCGGTCGAAAAATGGAAAAGTAAATTCATATGAATATAGAACTATTTTCCTTGAGATATCCTTCTCAGTAGCAAACAAATGGTTTCCCGTCTGTAATTTCTAGCCAATGTCAAAGCTTTTAATAAAACTTCATAATTAGTGTTTGTATAAATTCTTCATTTCCAATGCAAACTTTGATTAGCGATAACTTGAAATCCACTTGTGCTCCAAATTTTATTTTTCTTTTAAAATAAAGCTCATGGAATTCTTCAAAAATTATGTAATCATGTATTTGTGTTCAAAATCTCGCCTTAATGGTTTAAATCGCTATTTAAGTCTAAGTGTTCATTTGCTGAATTTTGGACAGTCAGCGATCGTGTGTACGTATGCTTATCCATATTAGATTAAAGCTGTGGTTTGGTATATTTTATCTTGTCTCAAAAGTAAAAGCTTGATGATTCTTCCATTTTTTCACCACATATGCAGTAACCTTATTTGGGAGATAAATGAACATATATATATTTTTGTTTTTATTCAAAAAACAAATGGTTTCCCGTCTGTAATTTTTTGCCAATGTCAAAGCTTTTAATAAAACTTCATAATTAGTGTTTGTATGAATTCTTCATTTCCAATGCAAACTTTGATTAGCGATAACTTGAAATCCACTTGTGCTCCAAATTTCATTTTTCTTTTAAAATAAAGCTCATGGATTTCTTCAAAAATTATGTACTCATGTATTTGTCTTCAAAATCTCGCCTTAATGGTTTAAATCGCCATTTAAGTCTAAGTGTTCATTTGGTGAAAGAGTTTGGGTTATTTCTTCAATTACTTGTTGCGTTATATTCTCTCTTTCATGATCTCAGGTTAAATCTTCGGTCGAAAAATGGAAAAGTAAATTCATATGAATATAGAACTATTTTCCTTGAGATATCCTTCTCAGTAGCAAACAAATGGTTTCCCGTCTGTAATTTCTAGCCAATGTCAAAGCTTTTAATAAAACTTCATAATTAGTGTTTGTATAAATTCTTCATTTCCAATGCAAACTTTGATTAGCGATAACTTGAAATCCACTTGTGCTCCAAATTTCATTTTTCTTTTAAAATAAAGCTCATGGAATTCTTAAAAAATTATGTAATCATGTATTTGTGTTCAAAATCTCGCCTTAATGGTTTAAATCGCTATTTAAGTCTAAGTGTTCATTTGCTGAATTTTGGACAGTCAGCGATCGTGTGTACGTATGCTTATCCATATTAGATTAAAGCTGTGGTTTGGTATATTTTATCTTGTCTCAAAAGTAAAAGCTTGATGATTCTTCCATTTTTTCACCACATATGCAGTAACCTTATTTGGGAGATAAATGAACATATATATATTTTTGTTTTTATTCAAAAAACAAATGGTTTCCCGTCTGTAATTTCTAGCCAATGTCAAAGCTTTTAATAAAACTTCATAATTAGTGTTTGTATAAATTCTTCATTTCCAATGCAAACTTTGATTAGCGATAACTTGAAATCCACTTGTGCTCCAAATTTCTTTTTTCTTTTAAAATAAAGCTCATGGAATTCTTCAAAAATTATGTTATCATGTATCTGTGTTCAAAATCTCGCCTTAATGGTTTAAATCGCTATTTAAGTCTAAGTGTTCATTTGCTGAATTTTGGACAGTCAGCGATCGTGTGTACGTATGCTTATCCATATTAGATTAAAGCTGTGGTTTGGTATATTTTATCCTGTCTCAAAAGTAAAAGCTTGATGATTCTTCCATTTTTTCACCACATATGCAGTAACCTTATTTGGGAGATAAATGAACATATATATATTTTTGTTTTTATTCAAAAAACAAATGGTTTCCCGTCTGTAATTTTTTGCCAATGTCAAAGCTTTTAATAAAACTTCATAATTAGTGTTTGTATGAATTCTTCATTTCCAATGCAAACTTTGATTAGCGATAACTTGAAATCCACTTGTGCTCCAAATTTCATTTTTCTTTTAAAATAAAGCTCATGGATTTCTTCAAAAATTATGTACTCATGTATTTGTCTTCAAAATCTCGCCTTAATGGTTTAAATCGCCATTTAAGTCTAAGTGTTCATTTGGTGAAAGAGTTTGGGTTATTTCTTCAATTACTTGTTGCGTTATATTCTCTCTTTCATGATCTCAGGTTAAATCTTCGGTCGAAAAATGGAAAAGTAAATTCATATGAATATAGAACTATTTTCCTTGAGATATCCTTCTCAGTAGCAAACAAATGGTTTCCCGTCTGTAATTTCTAGCCAATGTCAAAGCTTTTAATAAAACTTCATAATTAGTGTTTGTATAAATTCTTCATTTCCAATGCAAACTTTGATTAGCGATAACTTGAAATCCACTTGTGCTCCAAATTTCTTTTTTCTTTTAAAATAAAGCTCATGGAATTCTTCAAAAATTATGTTATCATGTATCTGTGTTCAAAATCTCGCCTTAATGGTTTAAATCGCTATTTAAGTCTAAGTGTTCATTTGCTGAATTTTGGACAGTCAGCGATCGTGTGTACGTATGCTTATCCATATTAGATTAAAGCTGTGGTTTGGTATATTTTATCTTGTCTCAAAAGTAAAAGCTTGATGATTCTTCCATTTTTTCACCACATATGCAGTAACCTTATTTGGGAGATAAATGAACATATATATATTTTTGTTTTTATTCAAAAAACAAATGGTTTCCCGTCTGTAATTTTTTGCCAATGTCAAAGCTTTTAATAAAACTTCATAATTAGTGTTTGTATGAATTCTTCATTTCCAATGCAAACTTTGATTAGCGATAACTTGAAATCCACTTGTGCTCCAAATTTCATTTTTCTTTTAAAATAAAGCTCATGGATTTCTTCAAAAATTATGTACTCATGTATTTGTCTTCAAAATCTCGCCTTAATGGTTTAAATCGCCATTTAAGTCTAAGTGTTCATTTGGTGAAAGAGTTTGGGTTATTTCTTCAATTACTTGTTGCGTTATATTCTCTCTTTCATGATCTCAGGTTAAATCTTCGGTCGAAAAATGGAAAAGTAAATTCATATGAATATAGAACTATTTTCCTTGAGATATCCTTCTCAGTAGCAAACAAATGGTTTCCCGTCTGTAATTTCTAGCCAATGTCAAAGCTTTTAATAAAACTTCATAATTAGTGTTTGTATAAATTCTTCATTTCCAATGCAAACTTTGATTAGCGATAACTTGAAATCCACTTGTGCTCCAAATTTCATTTTTCTTTTAAAATAAAGCTCATGGAATTCTTAAAAAATTATGTAATCATGTATTTGTGTTCAAAATCTCGCCTTAATGGTTTAAATCGCTATTTAAGTCTAAGTGTTCATTTGCTGAATTTTGGACAGTCAGCGATCGTGTGTACGTATGCTTATCCATATTAGATTAAAGCTGTGGTTTGGTATATTTTATCTTGTCTCAAAAGTAAAAGCTTGATGATTCTTCCATTTTTTCACCACATATGCAGTAACCTTATTTGGGAGATAAATGAACATATATATATTTTTGTTTTTATTCAAAAAACAAATGGTTTCCCGTCTGTAATTTCTAGCCAATGTCAAAGCTTTTAATAAAACTTCATAATTAGTGTTTGTATAAATTCTTCATTTCCAATGCAAACTTTGATTAGCGATAACTTGAAATCCACTTGTGCTCCAAATTTCTTTTTTCTTTTAAAATAAAGCTCATGGAATTCTTCAAAAATTATGTTATCATGTATCTGTGTTCAAAATCTCGCCTTAATGGTTTAAATCGCTATTTAAGTCTAAGTGTTCATTTGCTGAATTTTGGACAGTCAGCGATCGTGTGTACGTATGCTTATCCATATTAGATTAAAGCTGTGGTTTGGTATATTTTATCCTGTCTCAAAAGTAAAAGCTTGATGATTCTTCCATTTTTTCACCACATATGCAGTAACCTTATTTGGGAGATAAATGAACATATATATATTTTTGTTTTTATTCAAAAAACAAATGGTTTCCCGTCTGTAATTTTTTGCCAATGTCAAAGCTTTTAATAAAACTTCATAATTAGTGTTTGTATGAATTCTTCATTTCCAATGCAAACTTTGATTAGCGATAACTTGAAATCCACTTGTGCTCCAAATTTCATTTTTCTTTTAAAATAAAGCTCATGGATTTCTTCAAAAATTATGTACTCATGTATTTGTCTTCAAAATCTCGCCTTAATGGTTTAAATCGCCATTTAAGTCTAAGTGTTCATTTGGTGAAAGAGTTTGGGTTATTTCTTCAATTACTTGTTGCGTTATATTCTCTCTTTCATGATCTCAGGTTAAATCTTCGGTCGAAAAATGGAAAAGTAAATTCATATGAATATAGAACTATTTTCCTTGAGATATCCTTCTCAGTAGCAAACAAATGGTTTCCCGTCTGTAATTTCTAGCCAATGTCAAAGCTTTTAATAAAACTTCATAATTAGTGTTTGTATAAATTCTTCATTTCCAATGCAAACTTTGATTAGCGATAACTTGAAATCCACTTGTGCTCCAAATTTCTTTTTTCTTTTAAAATAAAGCTCATGGAATTCTTCAAAAATTATGTTATCATGTATCTGTGTTCAAAATCTCGCCTTAATGGTTTAAATCGCTATTTAAGTCTAAGTGTTCATTTGCTGAATTTTGGACAGTCAGCGATCGTGTGTACGTATGCTTATCCATATTAGATTAAAGCTGTGGTTTGGTATATTTTATCCTGTCTCAAAAGTAAAAGCTTGATGATTCTTCCATTTTTTCACCACATATGCAGTAACCTTATTTGGGAGATAAATGAACATATATATATTTTTGTTTTTATTCAAAAAACAAATGGTTTCCCGTCTGTAATTTTTTGCCGATGTCAAAGCTTTTAATAAAACTTCATAATTAGTGTTTGTATGAATTCTTCATTTCCAATGCAAACTTTGATTAGCGATAACTTGAAATCCACTTGTGCTCCAAATTTAATTTTTCTTTTAAAATAAAGCTCATGGATTTCTTCAAAAATTATGTAATCATGTATTTGTCTTCAAAATCTCGCCTTAATGGTTTAAATCGCCATTTAAGTCTAAGTGTTCATTTGGTGAAAGAGTTTGGGTTATTTCTTCAATTACTTGTTGCGTTATATTCTCTCTTTCATGATCTCAGGTTAAATCTTCGGTCGAAAAATGGAAAAGTAAATTCATATGAATATAGAACTATTTTCCTTGAGATATCCTTCTCAGTAGCAAACAAATGGTTTCCCGTCTGTAATTTCTAGCCAATGTCAAAGCTTTTAATAAAACTTCATAATTAGTGTTTGTATAAATTCTTCATTTCCAATGCAAACTTTGATTAGCGATAACTTGAAATCCACTTGTGCTCCAAATTTTATTTTTCTTTTAAAATAAAGCTCATGGAATTCTTCAAAAATTATGTAATCATGTATTTGTGTTCAAAATCTCGCCTTAATGGTTTAAATCGCTATTTAAGTCTAAGTGTTCATTTGCTGAATTTTGGACAGTCAGCGATCGTGTGTACGTATGCTTATCCATATTAGATTAAAGCTGTGGTTTGGTATATTTTATCTTGTCTCAAAAGTAAAAGCTTGATGATTCTTCCATTTTTTCACCACATATGCAGTAACCTTATTTGGGAGATAAATGAACATATATATATTTTTGTTTTTATTCAAAAAACAAATGGTTTCCCGTCTGTAATTTTTTGCCAATGTCAAAGCTTTTAATAAAACTTCATAATTAGTGTTTGTATGAATTCTTCATTTCCAATGCAAACTTTGATTAGCGATAACTTGAAATCCACTTGTGCTCCAAATTTCATTTTTCTTTTAAAATAAAGCTCATGGATTTCTTCAAAAATTATGTACTCATGTATTTGTCTTCAAAATCTCGCCTTAATGGTTTAAATCGCCATTTAAGTCTAAGTGTTCATTTGGTGAAAGAGTTTGGGTTATTTCTTCAATTACTTGTTGCGTTATATTCTCTCTTTCATGATCTCAGGTTAAATCTTCGGTCGAAAAATGGAAAAGTAAATTCATATGAATATAGAACTATTTTCCTTGAGATATCCTTCTCAGTAGCAAACAAATGGTTTCCCGTCTGTAATTTCTAGCCAATGTCAAAGCTTTTAATAAAACTTCATAATTAGTGTTTGTATAAATTCTTCATTTCCAATGCAAACTTTGATTAGCGATAACTTGAAATCCACTTGTGCTCCAAATTTCATTTTTCTTTTAAAATAAAGCTCATGGAATTCTTAAAAAATTATGTAATCATGTATTTGTGTTCAAAATCTCGCCTTAATGGTTTAAATCGCTATTTAAGTCTAAGTGTTCATTTGCTGAATTTTGGACAGTCAGCGATCGTGTGTACGTATGCTTATCCATATTAGATTAAAGCTGTGGTTTGGTATATTTTATCTTGTCTCAAAAGTAAAAGCTTGATGATTCTTCCATTTTTTCACCACATATGCAGTAACCTTATTTGGGAGATAAATGAACATATATATATTTTTGTTTTTATTCAAAAAACAAATGGTTTCCCGTCTGTAATTTCTAGCCAATGTCAAAGCTTTTAATAAAACTTCATAATTAGTGTTTGTATAAATTCTTCATTTCCAATGCAAACTTTGATTAGCGATAACTTGAAATCCACTTGTGCTCCAAATTTCTTTTTTCTTTTAAAATAAAGCTCATGGAATTCTTCAAAAATTATGTTATCATGTATCTGTGTTCAAAATCTCGCCTTAATGGTTTAAATCGCTATTTAAGTCTAAGTGTTCATTTGCTGAATTTTGGACAGTCAGCGATCGTGTGTACGTATGCTTATCCATATTAGATTAAAGCTGTGGTTTGGTATATTTTATCCTGTCTCAAAAGTAAAAGCTTGATGATTCTTCCATTTTTTCACCACATATGCAGTAACCTTATTTGGGAGATAAATGAACATATATATATTTTTGTTTTTATTCAAAAAACAAATGGTTTCCCGTCTGTAATTTTTTGCCAATGTCAAAGCTTTTAATAAAACTTCATAATTAGTGTTTGTATGAATTCTTCATTTCCAATGCAAACTTTGATTAGCGATAACTTGAAATCCACTTGTGCTCCAAATTTCATTTTTCTTTTAAAATAAAGCTCATGGATTTCTTCAAAAATTATGTACTCATGTATTTGTCTTCAAAATCTCGCCTTAATGGTTTAAATCGCCATTTAAGTCTAAGTGTTCATTTGGTGAAAGAGTTTGGGTTATTTCTTCAATTACTTGTTGCGTTATATTCTCTCTTTCATGATCTCAGGTTAAATCTTCGGTCGAAAAATGGAAAAGTAAATTCATATGAATATAGAACTATTTTCCTTGAGATATCCTTCTCAGTAGCAAACAAATGGTTTCCCGTCTGTAATTTCTAGCCAATGTCAAAGCTTTTAATAAAACTTCATAATTAGTGTTTGTATAAATTCTTCATTTCCAATGCAAACTTTGATTAGCGATAACTTGAAATCCACTTGTGCTCCAAATTTCTTTTTTCTTTTAAAATAAAGCTCATGGAATTCTTCAAAAATTATGTTATCATGTATCTGTGTTCAAAATCTCGCCTTAATGGTTTAAATCGCTATTTAAGTCTAAGTGTTCATTTGCTGAATTTTGGACAGTCAGCGATCGTGTGTACGTATGCTTATCCATATTAGATTAAAGCTGTGGTTTGGTATATTTTATCTTGTCTCAAAAGTAAAAGCTTGATGATTCTTCCATTTTTTCACCACATATGCAGTAACCTTATTTGGGAGATAAATGAACATATATATATTTTTGTTTTTATTCAAAAAACAAATGGTTTCCCGTCTGTAATTTTTTGCCAATGTCAAAGCTTTTAATAAAACTTCATAATTAGTGTTTGTATGAATTCTTCATTTCCAATGCAAACTTTGATTAGCGATAACTTGAAATCCACTTGTGCTCCAAATTTCATTTTTCTTTTAAAATAAAGCTCATGGATTTCTTCAAAAATTATGTACTCATGTATTTGTCTTCAAAATCTCGCCTTAATGGTTTAAATCGCCATTTAAGTCTAAGTGTTCATTTGGTGAAAGAGTTTGGGTTATTTCTTCAATTACTTGTTGCGTTATATTCTCTCTTTCATGATCTCAGGTTAAATCTTCGGTCGAAAAATGGAAAAGTAAATTCATATGAATATAGAACTATTTTCCTTGAGATATCCTTCTCAGTAGCAAACAAATGGTTTCCCGTCTGTAATTTCTAGCCAATGTCAAAGCTTTTAATAAAACTTCATAATTAGTGTTTGTATAAATTCTTCATTTCCAATGCAAACTTTGATTAGCGATAACTTGAAATCCACTTGTGCTCCAAATTTCATTTTTCTTTTAAAATAAAGCTCATGGAATTCTTAAAAAATTATGTAATCATGTATTTGTGTTCAAAATCTCGCCTTAATGGTTTAAATCGCTATTTAAGTCTAAGTGTTCATTTGCTGAATTTTGGACAGTCAGCGATCGTGTGTACGTATGCTTATCCATATTAGATTAAAGCTGTGGTTTGGTATATTTTATCTTGTCTCAAAAGTAAAAGCTTGATGATTCTTCCATTTTTTCACCACATATGCAGTAACCTTATTTGGGAGATAAATGAACATATATATATTTTTGTTTTTATTCAAAAAACAAATGGTTTCCCGTCTGTAATTTCTAGCCAATGTCAAAGCTTTTAATAAAACTTCATAATTAGTGTTTGTATAAATTCTTCATTTCCAATGCAAACTTTGATTAGCGATAACTTGAAATCCACTTGTGCTCCAAATTTCTTTTTTCTTTTAAAATAAAGCTCATGGAATTCTTCAAAAATTATGTTATCATGTATCTGTGTTCAAAATCTCGCCTTAATGGTTTAAATCGCTATTTAAGTCTAAGTGTTCATTTGCTGAATTTTGGACAGTCAGCGATCGTGTGTACGTATGCTTATCCATATTAGATTAAAGCTGTGGTTTGGTATATTTTATCCTGTCTCAAAAGTAAAAGCTTGATGATTCTTCCATTTTTTCACCACATATGCAGTAACCTTATTTGGGAGATAAATGAACATATATATATTTTTGTTTTTATTCAAAAAACAAATGGTTTCCCGTCTGTAATTTTTTGCCAATGTCAAAGCTTTTAATAAAACTTCATAATTAGTGTTTGTATGAATTCTTCATTTCCAATGCAAACTTTGATTAGCGATAACTTGAAATCCACTTGTGCTCCAAATTTCATTTTTCTTTTAAAATAAAGCTCATGGATTTCTTCAAAAATTATGTACTCATGTATTTGTCTTCAAAATCTCGCCTTAATGGTTTAAATCGCCATTTAAGTCTAAGTGTTCATTTGGTGAAAGAGTTTGGGTTATTTCTTCAATTACTTGTTGCGTTATATTCTCTCTTTCATGATCTCAGGTTAAATCTTCGGTCGAAAAATGGAAAAGTAAATTCATATGAATATAGAACTATTTTCCTTGAGATATCCTTCTCAGTAGCAAACAAATGGTTTCCCGTCTGTAATTTCTAGCCAATGTCAAAGCTTTTAATAAAACTTCATAATTAGTGTTTGTATAAATTCTTCATTTCCAATGCAAACTTTGATTAGCGATAACTTGAAATCCACTTGTGCTCCAAATTTCTTTTTTCTTTTAAAATAAAGCTCATGGAATTCTTCAAAAATTATGTTATCATGTATCTGTGTTCAAAATCTCGCCTTAATGGTTTAAATCGCTATTTAAGTCTAAGTGTTCATTTGCTGAATTTTGGACAGTCAGCGATCGTGTGTACGTATGCTTATCCATATTAGATTAAAGCTGTGGTTTGGTATATTTTATCCTGTCTCAAAAGTAAAAGCTTGATGATTCTTCCATTTTTTCACCACATATGCAGTAACCTTATTTGGGAGATAAATGAACATATATATATTTTTGTTTTTATTCAAAAAACAAATGGTTTCCCGTCTGTAATTTTTTGCCGATGTCAAAGCTTTTAATAAAACTTCATAATTAGTGTTTGTATGAATTCTTCATTTCCAATGCAAACTTTGATTAGCGATAACTTGAAATCCACTTGTGCTCCAAATTTAATTTTTCTTTTAAAATAAAGCTCATGGATTTCTTCAAAAATTATGTAATCATGTATTTGTCTTCAAAATCTCGCCTTAATGGTTTAAATCGCCATTTAAGTCTAAGTGTTCATTTGGTGAAAGAGTTTGGGTTATTTCTTCAATTACTTGTTGCGTTATATTCTCTCTTTCATGATCTCAGGTTAAATCTTCGGTCGAAAAATGGAAAAGTAAATTCATATGAATATAGAACTATTTTCCTTGAGATATCCTTCTCAGTAGCAAACAAATGGTTTCCCGTCTGTAATTTCTAGCCAATGTCAAAGCTTTTAATAAAACTTCATAATTAGTGTTTGTATAAATTCTTCATTTCCAATGCAAATTTTGATTAGCGATAACTTGAAATCCACTTGTGCTCCAAATTTCTTTTTTCTTTTAAAATAAAGCTCATGGAATTCTTCAAAAATTATGTAATCATGTATTTGTGTTCAAAATCTCGCCTTAATGGTGTAAATCGCTATTTAAGTCTAAGTGTTCATTTGCTGAATTTTGGACAGTCAGCGATCGTGTGTACGTATGCTTATCCATATTAGATTAAAGCTGTGGTTTGGTATATTTTATCTTGTCTCAAAAGTAAAAGCTTGATGATTCTTCCATTTTTTCACCACATATGCAGTAACCTTATTTGGGAGATAAATGAACATATATATATTTTTGTTTTTATTCAAAAAACAAATGGTTTCCCGTCTGTAATTTTTTGCCAATGTCAAAGCTTTTAATAAAACTTCATAATTAGTGTTTGTATGAATTCTTCATTTCCAATGCAAACTTTGATTAGCGATAACTTGAAATCCACTTGTGCTCCAAATTTCATTTTTCTTTTAAAATAAAGCTCATGGATTTCTTCAAAAATTATGTAATCATGTATTTGTCTTCAAAATCTCGCCTTAATGGTTTAAATCGCCATTTAAGTCTAAGTGTTCATTTGGTGAAAGAGTTTGGGTTATTTCTTCAATTACTTGTTGCGTTATATTCTCTCTTTCATGATCTCAGGTTAAATCTTCGGTCGAAAAATGGAAAAGTAAATTCATATGAATATAGAACTATTTTCCTTGAGATATCCTTCTCAGTAGCAAACAAATGGTTTCCCGTCTGTAATTTCTAGCCAATGTCAAAGCTTTTAATAAAACTTCATAATTAGTGTTTGTATAAATTCTTCATTTCCAATGCAAACTTTGATTAGCGATAACTTGAAATCCACTTGTGCTCCAAATTTTATTTTTCTTTTAAAATAAAGCTCATGGAATTCTTCAAAAATTATGTAATCATGTATTTGTGTTCAAAATCTCGCCTTAATGGTTTAAATCGCTATTTAAGTCTAAGTGTTCATTTGCTGAATTTTGGACAGTCAGCGATCGTGTGTACGTATGCTTATCCATATTAGATTAAAGCTGTGGTTTGGTATATTTTATCTTGTCTCAAAAGTAAAAGCTTGATGATTCTTCCATTTTTTCACCACATATGCAGTAACCTTATTTGGGAGATAAATGAACATATATATATTTTTGTTTTTATTCAAAAAACAAATGGTTTCCCGTCTGTAATTTTTTGCCAATGTCAAAGCTTTTAATAAAACTTCATAATTAGTGTTTGTATGAATTCTTCATTTCCAATGCAAACTTTGATTAGCGATAACTTGAAATCCACTTGTGCTCCAAATTTCATTTTTCTTTTAAAATAAAGCTCATGGATTTCTTCAAAAATTATGTACTCATGTATTTGTCTTCAAAATCTCGCCTTAATGGTTTAAATCGCCATTTAAGTCTAAGTGTTCATTTGGTGAAAGAGTTTGGGTTATTTCTTCAATTACTTGTTGCGTTATATTCTCTCTTTCATGATCTCAGGTTAAATCTTCGGTCGAAAAATGGAAAAGTAAATTCATATGAATATAGAACTATTTTCCTTGAGATATCCTTCTCAGTAGCAAACAAATGGTTTCCCGTCTGTAATTTCTAGCCAATGTCAAAGCTTTTAATAAAACTTCATAATTAGTGTTTGTATAAATTCTTCATTTCCAATGCAAACTTTGATTAGCGATAACTTGAAATCCACTTGTGCTCCAAATTTCATTTTTCTTTTAAAATAAAGCTCATGGAATTCTTCAAAAATTATGTAATCATGTATTTGTGTTCAAAATCTCGCCTTAATGGTTTAAATCGCTATTTAAGTCTAAGTGTTCATTTGCTGAATTTTGGACAGTCAGCGATCGTGTGTACGTATGCTTATCCATATTAGATTAAAGCTGTGGTTTGGTATATTTTATCTTGTCTCAAAAGTAAAAGCTTGATGATTCTTCCATTTTTTCACCACATATGCAGTAACCTTATTTGGGAGATAAATGAACATATATATATTTTTGTTTTTATTCAAAAAACAAATGGTTTCCCGTCTGTAATTTCTAGCCAATGTCAAAGCTTTTAATAAAACTTCATAATTAGTGTTTGTATAAATTCTTCATTTCCAATGCAAACTTTGATTAGCGATAACTTGAAATCCACTTGTGCTCCAAATTTCATTTTTCTTTTAAAATAAAGCTCATGGAATTCTTCAAAAATTATGTAATCATGTATTTGTGTTCAAAATCTCGCCTTAATGGTTTAAATCGCTATTTAAGTCTAAGTGTTCATTTGCTGAATTTTGGACAGTCAGCGATCGTGTGTACGTATGCTTATCCATATTAGATTAAAGCTGTGGTTTGGTATATTTTATCTTGTCTCAAAAGTAAAAGCTTGATGATTCTTCCATTTTTTCACCACATATGCAGTAACCTTATTTGGGAGATAAATGAACATATATATATTTTTGTTTTTATTAAAAAAACAAATGGTTTCCCGTCTGTAATTTTTTGCCAATGTCAAAGCTTTTAATAAAACTTCATAATTAGTGTTTGTATGAATTCTTCATTTCCAATGCAAACTTTGATTAGCGATAACTTGAAATCCACTTGTGCTCCAAATTTCATTTTTCTTTTAAAATAAAGCTCATGGATTTCTTCAAAAATTATGTACTCATGTATTTGTCTTCAAAATCTCGCCTTAATGGTTTAAATCGCCATTTAAGTCTAAGTGTTCATTTGGTGAAAGAGTTTGGGTTATTTCTTCAATTACTTGTTGCGTTATATTCTCTCTTTCATGATCTCAGGTTAAATCTTCGGTCGAAAAATGGAAAAGTAAATTCATATGAATATAGAACTATTTTCCTTGAGATATCCTTCTCAGTAGCAAACAAATGGTTTCCCGTCTGTAATTTCTAGCCAATGTCAAAGCTTTTAATAAAACTTCATAATTAGTGTTTGTATAAATTCTTCATTTCCAATGCAAACTTTGATTAGCGATAACTTGAAATCCACTTGTGCTCCAAATTTCATTTTTCTTTTAAAATAAAGCTCATGGAATTCTTCAAAAATTATGTAATCATGTATTTGTGTTCAAAATCTCGCCTTAATGGTTTAAATCGCTATTTAAGTCTAAGTGTTCATTTGCTGAATTTTGGACAGTCAGCGATCGTGTGTACGTATGCTTATCCATATTAGATTAAAGCTGTGGTTTGGTATATTTTATCTTGTCTCAAAAGTAAAAGCTTGATGATTCTTCCATTTTTTCACCACATATGCAGTAACCTTATTTGGGAGATAAATGAACATATATATATTTTTGTTTTTATTCAAAAAACAAATGGTTTCCCGTCTGTAATTTTTTGCCAATGTCAAAGCTTTTAATAAAACTTCATAATTAGTGTTTGTATGAATTCTTCATTTCCAATGCAAACTTTGATTAGCGATAACTTGAAATCCACTTGTGCTCCAAATTTCATTTTTCTTTTAAAATAAAGCTCATGGATTTCTTCAAAAATTATGTACCCATGTATGTGTCTTCAAAATCTCGCCTTAATGGTTTAAATCGCCATTTAAGTCTAAGTGTTCATTTGGTGAAAGAGTTTGGGTTATTTCTTCAATTACTTGTTGCGTTATATTCTCTCTTTCATGATCTCAGGTTAAATCTTCGGTCGAAAAATGGAAAAGTAAATTCATATGAATATAGAACTATTTTCCTTGAGATATCCTTCTCAGTAGCAAACAAAT
Source organism: Lytechinus pictus (assembly GCF_037042905.1). NCBI lineage: Eukaryota > Metazoa > Echinodermata > Echinoidea > Temnopleuroida > Toxopneustidae > Lytechinus > Lytechinus pictus. The sequence continues at coordinate 101,521 of NW_026974207.1, read as the reverse complement.
GGTTTCCCGTCTGTAATTTCTAGCCAATGTCAAAGCTTTTAATAAAACTTCATAATTAGTGTTTGTATAAATTCTTCATATCCAATGCAAACTTTGATTAGCGATAACTTGAAATCCACTTGTGCTCCAAATTTCATTTTTCTTTTAAAATAAAGCTCATGGAATTCTTCAAAAATTATGTAATCATGTATTTGTGTTCAAAATCTCGCCTTAATGGTTTAAATCGCTATTTAAGTCTAAGTGTTCATTTGCTGAATTTTGGACAGTCAGCGATCGTGTGTACGTATGCTTATCCATATTAGATTAAAGCTGTGGTTTGGTATATTTTATCTTGTCTCAAAAGTAAAAGCTTGATGATTCTTCCATTTTTTCACCACATATGCAGTAACCTTATTTGGGAGATAAATGAACATATATATATTTTTGTTTTTATTCAAAAAACAAATGGTTTCCCGTCTGTAATTTTTTGCCAATGTCAAAGCTTTTAATAAAACTTCATAATTAGTGTTTGTATGAATTCTTCATTTCCAATGCAAACTTTGATTAGCGATAACTTGAAATCCACTTGTGCTCCAAATTTCATTTTTCTTTTAAAATAAAGCTCATGGATTTCTTCAAAAATTATGTACTCATGTATTTGTCTTCAAAATCTCGCCTTAATGGTTTAAATCGCCATTTAAGTCTAAGTGTTCATTTGGTGAAAGAGTTTGGGTTATTTCTTCAATTACTTGTTGCGTTATATTCTCTCTTTCATGATCTCAGGTTAAATCTTCGGTCGAAAAATGGAAAAGTAAATTCATATGAATATAGAACTATTTTCCTTGAGATATCCTTCTCAGTAGCAAACAAATGGTTTCCCGTCTGTAATTTCTAGCCAATGTCAAAGCTTTTAATAAAACTTCATAATTAGTGTTTGTATAAATTCTTCATTTCCAATGCAAACTTTGATTAGCGATAACTTGAAATCCACTTGTGCTCCAAATTTCATTTTTCTTTTAAAATAAAGCTCATGGAATTCTTCAAAAATTATGTAATCATGTATTTGTGTTCAAAATCTCGCCTTAATGGTTTAAATCGCTATTTAAGTCTAAGTGTTCATTTGCTGAATTTTGGACAGTCAGCGATCGTGTGTACGTATGCTTATCCATATGAGATTAAAGCTGTGGTTTGGTATATTTTATCTTGTCTCAAAAGTAAAAGCTTGATGATTCTTCCATTTTTTCACCACATATGCAGTAACCTTATTTGGGAGATAAATGAACATATATATATTTTTGTTTTTATTCAAAAAACAAATGGTTTCCCGTCTGTAATTTCTAGCCAATGTCAAAGCTTTTAATAAAACTTCATAATTAGTGTTTGTATAAATTCTTCATTTCCAATGCAAACTTTGATTAGCGATAACTTGAAATCCACTTGTGCTCCAAATTTCTTTTTTCTTTTAAAATAAAGCTCATGGAATTCTTCAAAAATTATGTTATCATGTATCTGTGTTCAAAATCTCGCCTTAATGGTTTAAATCGCTATTTAAGTCTAAGTGTTCATTTGCTGAATTTTGGACAGTCAGCGATCGTGTGTACGTATGCTTATCCATATTAGATTAAAGCTGTGGTTTGGTATATTTTATCCTGTCTCAAAAGTAAAAGCTTGATGATTCTTCCATTTTTTCACCACATATGCAGTAACCTTATTTGGGAGATAAATGAACATATATATATTTTTGTTTTTATTCAAAAAACAAATGGTTTCCCGTCTGTAATTTTTTGCCAATGTCAAAGCTTTTAATAAAACTTCATAATTAGTGTTTGTATGAATTCTTCATTTCCAATGCAAACTTTGATTAGCGATAACTTGAAATCCACTTGTGCTCCAAATTTCATTTTTCTTTTAAAATAAAGCTCATGGATTTCTTCAAAAATTATGTACTCATGTATTTGTCTTCAAAATCTCGCCTTAATGGTTTAAATCGCCATTTAAGTCTAAGTGTTCATTTGGTGAAAGAGTTTGGGTTATTTCTTCAATTACTTGTTGCGTTATATTCTCTCTTTCATGATCTCAGGTTAAATCTTCGGTCGAAAAATGGAAAAGTAAATTCATATGAATATAGAACTATTTTCCTTGAGATATCCTTCTCAGTAGCAAACAAATGGTTTCCCGTCTGTAATTTCTAGCCAATGTCAAAGCTTTTAATAAAACTTCATAATTAGTGTTTGTATAAATTCTTCATTTCCAATGCAAACTTTGATTAGCGATAACTTGAAATCCACTTGTGCTCCAAATTTCTTTTTTCTTTTAAAATAAAGCTCATGGAATTCTTCAAAAATTATGTTATCATGTATCTGTGTTCAAAATCTCGCCTTAATGGTTTAAATCGCTATTTAAGTCTAAGTGTTCATTTGCTGAATTTTGGACAGTCAGCGATCGTGTGTACGTATGCTTATCCATATTAGATTAAAGCTGTGGTTTGGTATATTTTATCCTGTCTCAAAAGTAAAAGCTTGATGATTCTTCCATTTTTTCACCACATATGCAGTAACCTTATTTGGGAGATAAATGAACATATATATATTTTTGTTTTTATTCAAAAAACAAATGGTTTCCCGTCTGTAATTTTTTGCCGATGTCAAAGCTTTTAATAAAACTTCATAATTAGTGTTTGTATGAATTCTTCATTTCCAATGCAAACTTTGATTAGCGATAACTTGAAATCCACTTGTGCTCCAAATTTAATTTTTCTTTTAAAATAAAGCTCATGGATTTCTTCAAAAATTATGTAATCATGTATTTGTCTTCAAAATCTCGCCTTAATGGTTTAAATCGCCATTTAAGTCTAAGTGTTCATTTGGTGAAAGAGTTTGGGTTATTTCTTCAATTACTTGTTGCGTTATATTCTCTCTTTCATGATCTCAGGTTAAATCTTCGGTCGAAAAATGGAAAAGTAAATTCATATGAATATAGAACTATTTTCCTTGAGATATCCTTCTCAGTAGCAAACAAATGGTTTCCCGTCTGTAATTTCTAGCCAATGTCAAAGCTTTTAATAAAACTTCATAATTAGTGTTTGTATAAATTCTTCATTTCCAATGCAAATTTTGATTAGCGATAACTTGAAATCCACTTGTGCTCCAAATTTCATTTTTCTTTTAAAATAAAGCTCATGGAATTCTTCAAAAATTATGTAATCATGTATTTGTGTTCAAAATCTCGCCTTAATGGTGTAAATCGCTATTTAAGTCTAAGTGTTCATTTGCTGAATTTTGGACAGTCAGCGATCGTGTGTACGTATGCTTATCCATATTAGATTAAAGCTGTGGTTTGGTATATTTTATCTTGTCTCAAAAGTAAAAGCTTGATGATTCTTCCATTTTTTCACCACATATGCAGTAACCTTATTTGGGAGATAAATGAACATATATATATTTTTGTTTTTATTCAAAAAACAAATGGTTTCCCGTCTGTAATTTTTTGCCAATGTCAAAGCTTTTAATAAAACTTCATAATTAGTGTTTGTATGAATTCTTCATTTCCAATGCAAACTTTGATTAGCGATAACTTGAAATCCACTTGTGCTCCAAATTTCATTTTTCTTTTAAAATAAAGCTCATGGATTTCTTCAAAAATTATGTAATCATGTATTTGTCTTCAAAATCTCGCCTTAATGGTTTAAATCGCCATTTAAGTCTAAGTGTTCATTTGGTGAAAGAGTTTGGGTTATTTCTTCAATTACTTGTTGCGTTATATTCTCTCTTTCATGATCTCAGGTTAAATCTTCGGTCGAAAAATGGAAAAGTAAATTCATATGAATATAGAACTATTTTCCTTGAGATATCCTTCTCAGTAGCAAACAAATGGTTTCCCGTCTGTAATTTCTAGCCAATGTCAAAGCTTTTAATAAAACTTCATAATTAGTGTTTGTATAAATTCTTCATTTCCAATGCAAACTTTGATTAGCGATAACTTGAAATCCACTTGTGCTCCAAATTTTATTTTTCTTTTAAAATAAAGCTCATGGAATTCTTCAAAAATTATGTAATCATGTATTTGTGTTCAAAATCTCGCCTTAATGGTTTAAATCGCTATTTAAGTCTAAGTGTTCATTTGCTGAATTTTGGACAGTCAGCGATCGTGTGTACGTATGCTTATCCATATTAGATTAAAGCTGTGGTTTGGTATATTTTATCTTGTCTCAAAAGTAAAAGCTTGATGATTCTTCCATTTTTTCACCACATATGCAGTAACCTTATTTGGGAGATAAATGAACATATATATATTTTTGTTTTTATTCAAAAAACAAATGGTTTCCCGTCTGTAATTTTTTGCCAATGTCAAAGCTTTTAATAAAACTTCATAATTAGTGTTTGTATGAATTCTTCATTTCCAATGCAAACTTTGATTAGCGATAACTTGAAATCCACTTGTGCTCCAAATTTCATTTTTCTTTTAAAATAAAGCTCATGGATTTCTTCAAAAATTATGTACTCATGTATTTGTCTTCAAAATCTCGCCTTAATGGTTTAAATCGCCATTTAAGTCTAAGTGTTCATTTGGTGAAAGAGTTTGGGTTATTTCTTCAATTACTTGTTGCGTTATATTCTCTCTTTCATGATCTCAGGTTAAATCTTCGGTCGAAAAATGGAAAAGTAAATTCATATGAATATAGAACTATTTTCCTTGAGATATCCTTCTCAGTAGCAAACAAATGGTTTCCCGTCTGTAATTTCTAGCCAATGTCAAAGCTTTTAATAAAACTTCATAATTAGTGTTTGTATAAATTCTTCATTTCCAATGCAAACTTTGATTAGCGATAACTTGAAATCCACTTGTGCTCCAAATTTCATTTTTCTTTTAAAATAAAGCTCATGGAATTCTTAAAAAATTATGTAATCATGTATTTGTGTTCAAAATCTCGCCTTAATGGTTTAAATCGCTATTTAAGTCTAAGTGTTCATTTGCTGAATTTTGGACAGTCAGCGATCGTGTGTACGTATGCTTATCCATATTAGATTAAAGCTGTGGTTTGGTATATTTTATCTTGTCTCAAAAGTAAAAGCTTGATGATTCTTCCATTTTTTCACCACATATGCAGTAACCTTATTTGGGAGATAAATGAACATATATATATTTTTGTTTTTATTCAAAAAACAAATGGTTTCCCGTCTGTAATTTCTAGCCAATGTCAAAGCTTTTAATAAAACTTCATAATTAGTGTTTGTATAAATTCTTCATTTCCAATGCAAACTTTGATTAGCGATAACTTGAAATCCACTTGTGCTCCAAATTTCATTTTTCTTTTAAAATAAAGCTCATGGAATTCTTCAAAAATTATGTAATCATGTATTTGTGTTCAAAATCTCGCCTTAATGGTTTAAATCGCTATTTAAGTCTAAGTGTTCATTTGCTGAATTTTGGACAGTCAGCGATCGTGTGTACGTATGCTTATCCATATTAGATTAAAGCTGTGGTTTGGTATATTTTATCTTGTCTCAAAAGTAAAAGCTTGATGATTCTTCCATTTTTTCACCACATATGCAGTAACCTTATTTGGGAGATAAATGAACATATATATATTTTTGTTTTTATTCAAAAAACAAATGGTTTCCCGTCTGTAATTTCTAGCCAATGTCAAAGCTTTTAATAAAACTTCATAATTAGTGTTTGTATAAATTCTTCATTTCCAATGCAAACTTTGATTAGCGATAACTTGAAATCCACTTGTGCTCCAAATTTCATTTTTCTTTTAAAATAAAGCTCATGGAATTCTTCAAAAATTATGTTATCATGTATCTGTGTTCAAAATCTCGCCTTAATGGTTTAAATCGCTATTTAAGTCTAAGTGTTCATTTGCTGAATTTTGGACAGTCAGCGATCGTGTGTACGTATGCTTATCCATATTAGATTAAAGCTGTGGTTTGGTATATTTTATCCTGTCTCAAAAGTAAAAGCTTGATGATTCTTCCATTTTTTCACCACATATGCAGTAACCTTATTTGGGAGATAAATGAACATATATATATTTTTGTTTTTATTCAAAAAACAAATGGTTTCCCGTCTGTAATTTTTTGCCAATGTCAAAGCTTTTAATAAAACTTCATAATTAGTGTTTGTATGAATTCTTCATTTCCAATGCAAACTTTGATTAGCGATAACTTGAAATCCACTTGTGCTCCAAATTTCATTTTTCTTTTAAAATAAAGCTCATGGATTTCTTCAAAAATTATGTACTCATGTATTTGTCTTCAAAATCTCGCCTTAATGGTTTAAATCGCCATTTAAGTCTAAGTGTTCATTTGGTGAAAGAGTTTGGGTTATTTCTTCAATTACTTGTTGCGTTATATTCTCTCTTTCATGATCTCAGGTTAAATCTTCGGTCGAAAAATGGAAAAGTAAATTCATATGAATATAGAACTATTTTCCTTGAGATATCCTTCTCAGTAGCAAACAAATGGTTTCCCGTCTGTAATTTCTAGCCAATGTCAAAGCTTTTAATAAAACTTCATAATTAGTGTTTGTATAAATTCTTCATTTCCAATGCAAACTTTGATTAGCGATAACTTGAAATCCACTTGTGCTCCAAATTTCTTTTTTCTTTTAAAATAAAGCTCATGGAATTCTTCAAAAATTATGTTATCATGTATCTGTGTTCAAAATCTCGCCTTAATGGTTTAAATCGCTATTTAAGTCTAAGTGTTCATTTGCTGAATTTTGGACAGTCAGCGATCGTGTGTACGTATGCTTATCCATATTAGATTAAAGCTGTGGTTTGGTATATTTTATCCTGTCTCAAAAGTAAAAGCTTGATGATTCTTCCATTTTTTCACCACATATGCAGTAACCTTATTTGGGAGATAAATGAACATATATATATTTTTGTTTTTATTCAAAAAACAAATGGTTTCCCGTCTGTAATTTTTTGCCGATGTCAAAGCTTTTAATAAAACTTCATAATTAGTGTTTGTATGAATTCTTCATTTCCAATGCAAACTTTGATTAGCGATAACTTGAAATCCACTTGTGCTCCAAATTTAATTTTTCTTTTAAAATAAAGCTCATGGATTTCTTCAAAAATTATGTAATCATGTATTTGTCTTCAAAATCTCGCCTTAATGGTTTAAATCGCCATTTAAGTCTAAGTGTTCATTTGGTGAAAGAGTTTGGGTTATTTCTTCAATTACTTGTTGCGTTATATTCTCTCTTTCATGATCTCAGGTTAAATCTTCGGTCGAAAAATGGAAAAGTAAATTCATATGAATATAGAACTATTTTCCTTGAGATATCCTTCTCAGTAGCAAACAAATGGTTTCCCGTCTGTAATTTCTAGCCAATGTCAAAGCTTTTAATAAAACTTCATAATTAGTGTTTGTATAAATTCTTCATTTCCAATGCAAATTTTGATTAGCGATAACTTGAAATCCACTTGTGCTCCAAATTTCTTTTTTCTTTTAAAATAAAGCTCATGGAATTCTTCAAAAATTATGTAATCATGTATTTGTGTTCAAAATCTCGCCTTAATGGTGTAAATCGCTATTTAAGTCTAAGTGTTCATTTGCTGAATTTTGGACAGTCAGCGATCGTGTGTACGTATGCTTATCCATATTAGATTAAAGCTGTGGTTTGGTATATTTTATCTTGTCTCAAAAGTAAAAGCTTGATGATTCTTCCATTTTTTCACCACATATGCAGTAACCTTATTTGGGAGATAAATGAACATATATATATTTTTGTTTTTATTCAAAAAACAAATGGTTTCCCGTCTGTAATTTTTTGCCAATGTCAAAGCTTTTAATAAAACTTCATAATTAGTGTTTGTATGAATTCTTCATTTCCAATGCAAACTTTGATTAGCGATAACTTGAAATCCACTTGTGCTCCAAATTTCATTTTTCTTTTAAAATAAAGCTCATGGATTTCTTCAAAAATTATGTAATCATGTATTTGTCTTCAAAATCTCGCCTTAATGGTTTAAATCGCCATTTAAGTCTAAGTGTTCATTTGGTGAAAGAGTTTGGGTTATTTCTTCAATTACTTGTTGCGTTATATTCTCTCTTTCATGATCTCAGGTTAAATCTTCGGTCGAAAAATGGAAAAGTAAATTCATATGAATATAGAACTATTTTCCTTGAGATATCCTTCTCAGTAGCAAACAAATGGTTTCCCGTCTGTAATTTCTAGCCAATGTCAAAGCTTTTAATAAAACTTCATAATTAGTGTTTGTATAAATTCTTCATTTCCAATGCAAACTTTGATTAGCGATAACTTGAAATCCACTTGTGCTCCAAATTTTATTTTTCTTTTAAAATAAAGCTCATGGAATTCTTCAAAAATTATGTAATCATGTATTTGTGTTCAAAATCTCGCCTTAATGGTTTAAATCGCTATTTAAGTCTAAGTGTTCATTTGCTGAATTTTGGACAGTCAGCGATCGTGTGTACGTATGCTTATCCATATTAGATTAAAGCTGTGGTTTGGTATATTTTATCTTGTCTCAAAAGTAAAAGCTTGATGATTCTTCCATTTTTTCACCACATATGCAGTAACCTTATTTGGGAGATAAATGAACATATATATATTTTTGTTTTTATTCAAAAAACAAATGGTTTCCCGTCTGTAATTTTTTGCCAATGTCAAAGCTTTTAATAAAACTTCATAATTAGTGTTTGTATGAATTCTTCATTTCCAATGCAAACTTTGATTAGCGATAACTTGAAATCCACTTGTGCTCCAAATTTCATTTTTCTTTTAAAATAAAGCTCATGGAATTCTTAAAAAATTATGTAATCATGTATTTGTGTTCAAAATCTCGCCTTAATGGTTTAAATCGCTATTTAAGTCTAAGTGTTCATTTGCTGAATTTTGGACAGTCAGCGATCGTGTGTACGTATGCTTATCCATATTAGATTAAAGCTGTGGTTTGGTATATTTTATCTTGTCTCAAAAGTAAAAGCTTGATGATTCTTCCATTTTTTCACCACATATGCAGTAACCTTATTTGGGAGATAAATGAACATATATATATTTTTGTTTTTATTCAAAAAACAAATGGTTTCCCGTCTGTAATTTCTAGCCAATGTCAAAGCTTTTAATAAAACTTCATAATTAGTGTTTGTATAAATTCTTCATTTCCAATGCAAACTTTGATTAGCGATAACTTGAAATCCACTTGTGCTCCAAATTTCATTTTTCTTTTAAAATAAAGCTCATGGAATTCTTCAAAAATTATGTTATCATGTATCTGTGTTCAAAATCTCGCCTTAATGGTTTAAATCGCTATTTAAGTCTAAGTGTTCATTTGCTGAATTTTGGACAGTCAGCGATCGTGTGTACGTATGCTTATCCATATTAGATTAAAGCTGTGGTTTGGTATATTTTATCCTGTCTCAAAAGTAAAAGCTTGATGATTCTTCCATTTTTTCACCACATATGCAGTAACCTTATTTGGGAGATAAATGAACATATATATATTTTTGTTTTTATTCAAAAAACAAATGGTTTCCCGTCTGTAATTTTTTGCCAATGTCAAAGCTTTTAATAAAACTTCATAATTAGTGTTTGTATGAATTCTTCATTTCCAATGCAAACTTTGATTAGCGATAACTTGAAATCCACTTGTGCTCCAAATTTCATTTTTCTTTTAAAATAAAGCTCATGGATTTCTTCAAAAATTATGTACTCATGTATTTGTCTTCAAAATCTCGCCTTAATGGTTTAAATCGCCATTTAAGTCTAAGTGTTCATTTGGTGAAAGAGTTTGGGTTATTTCTTCAATTACTTGTTGCGTTATATTCTCTCTTTCATGATCTCAGGTTAAATCTTCGGTCGAAAAATGGAAAAGTAAATTCATATGAATATAGAACTATTTTCCTTGAGATATCCTTCTCAGTAGCAAACAAATGGTTTCCCGTCTGTAATTTCTAGCCAATGTCAAAGCTTTTAATAAAACTTCATAATTAGTGTTTGTATAAATTCTTCATTTCCAATGCAAACTTTGATTAGCGATAACTTGAAATCCACTTGTGCTCCAAATTTCTTTTTTCTTTTAAAATAAAGCTCATGGAATTCTTCAAAAATTATGTTATCATGTATCTGTGTTCAAAATCTCGCCTTAATGGTTTAAATCGCTATTTAAGTCTAAGTGTTCATTTGCTGAATTTTGGACAGTCAGCGATCGTGTGTACGTATGCTTATCCATATTAGATTAAAGCTGTGGTTTGGTATATTTTATCCTGTCTCAAAAGTAAAAGCTTGATGATTCTTCCATTTTTTCACCACATATGCAGTAACCTTATTTGGGAGATAAATGAACATATATATATTTTTGTTTTTATTCAAAAAACAAATGGTTTCCCGTCTGTAATTTTTTGCCGATGTCAAAGCTTTTAATAAAACTTCATAATTAGTGTTTGTATGAATTCTTCATTTCCAATGCAAACTTTGATTAGCGATAACTTGAAATCCACTTGTGCTCCAAATTTAATTTTTCTTTTAAAATAAAGCTCATGGATTTCTTCAAAAATTATGTAATCATGTATTTGTCTTCAAAATCTCGCCTTAATGGTTTAAATCGCCATTTAAGTCTAAGTGTTCATTTGGTGAAAGAGTTTGGGTTATTTCTTCAATTACTTGTTGCGTTATATTCTCTCTTTCATGATCTCAGGTTAAATCTTCGGTCGAAAAATGGAAAAGTAAATTCATATGAATATAGAACTATTTTCCTTGAGATATCCTTCTCAGTAGCAAACAAATGGTTTCCCGTCTGTAATTTCTAGCCAATGTCAAAGCTTTTAATAAAACTTCATAATTAGTGTTTGTATAAATTCTTCATTTCCAATGCAAATTTTGATTAGCGATAACTTGAAATCCACTTGTGCTCCAAATTTCTTTTTTCTTTTAAAATAAAGCTCATGGAATTCTTCAAAAATTATGTAATCATGTATTTGTGTTCAAAATCTCGCCTTAATGGTGTAAATCGCTATTTAAGTCTAAGTGTTCATTTGCTGAATTTTGGACAGTCAGCGATCGTGTGTACGTATGCTTATCCATATTAGATTAAAGCTGTGGTTTGGTATATTTTATCTTGTCTCAAAAGTAAAAGCTTGATGATTCTTCCATTTTTTCACCACATATGCAGTAACCTTATTTGGGAGATAAATGAACATATATATATTTTTGTTTTTATTCAAAAAACAAATGGTTTCCCGTCTGTAATTTTTTGCCAATGTCAAAGCTTTTAATAAAACTTCATAATTAGTGTTTGTATGAATTCTTCATTTCCAATGCAAACTTTGATTAGCGATAACTTGAAATCCACTTGTGCTCCAAATTTCATTTTTCTTTTAAAATAAAGCTCATGGATTTCTTCAAAAATTATGTACACATGTATTTGTCTTCAAAATCTCGCCTTAATGGTTTAAATCGCCATTTAAGTCTAAGTGTTCATTTGGTGAAAGAGTTTGGGTTATTTCTTCAATTACTTGTTGCGTTATATTCTCTCTTTCATGATCTCAGGTTAAATCTTCGGTCGAAAAATGGAAAAGTAAATTCATATGAATATAGAACTATTTTCCTTGAGATATCCTTCTCAGTAGCAAACAAATGGTTTCCCGTCTGTAATTTCTAGCCAATGTCAAAGCTTTTAATAAAACTTCATAATTAGTGTTTGTATAAATTCTTCATTTCCAATGCAAACTTTGATTAGCGATAACTTGAAATCCACTTGTGCTCCAAATTTTATTTTTCTTTTAAAATAAAGCTCATGGAATTCTTCAAAAATTATGTAATCATGTATTTGTGTTCAAAATCTCGCCTTAATGGTTTAAATCGCTATTTAAGTCTAAGTGTTCATTTGCTGAATTTTGGACAGTCAGCGATCGTGTGTACGTATGCTTATCCATATTAGATTAAAGCTGTGGTTTGGTATATTTTATCTTGTCTCAAAAGTAAAAGCTTGATGATTCTTCCATTTTTTCACCACATATGCAGTAACCTTATTTGGGAGATAAATGAACATATATATATTTTTGTTTTTATTCAAAAAACAAATGGTTTCCCGTCTGTAATTTTTTGCCAATGTCAAAGCTTTTAATAAAACTTCATAATTAGTGTTTGTATGAATTCTTCATTTCCAATGCAAACTTTGATTAGCGATAACTTGAAATCCACTTGTGCTCCAAATTTCATTTTTCTTTTAAAATAAAGCTCATGGATTTCTTCAAAAATTATGTACTCATGTATTTGTCTTCAAAATCTCGCCTTAATGGTTTAAATCGCCATTTAAGTCTAAGTGTTCATTTGGTGAAAGAGTTTGGGTTATTTCTTCAATTACTTGTTGCGTTATATTCTCTCTTTCATGATCTCAGGTTAAATCTTCGGTCGAAAAATGGAAAAGTAAATTCATATGAATATAGAACTATTTTCCTTGAGATATCCTTCTCAGTAGCAAACAAATGGTTTCCCGTCTGTAATTTCTAGCCAATGTCAAAGCTTTTAATAAAACTTCATAATTAGTGTTTGTATAAATTCTTCATTTCCAATGCAAACTTTGATTAGCGATAACTTGAAATCCACTTGTGCTCCAAATTTCATTTTTCTTTTAAAATAAAGCTCATGGAATTCTTAAAAAATTATGTAATCATGTATTTGTGTTCAAAATCTCGCCTTAATGGTTTAAATCGCTATTTAAGTCTAAGTGTTCATTTGCTGAATTTTGGACAGTCAGCGATCGTGTGTACGTATGCTTATCCATATTAGATTAAAGCTGTGGTTTGGTATATTTTATCTTGTCTCAAAAGTAAAAGCTTGATGATTCTTCCATTTTTTCACCACATATGCAGTAACCTTATTTGGGAGATAAATGAACATATATATATTTTTGTTTTTATTCAAAAAACAAATGGTTTCCCGTCTGTAATTTCTAGCCAATGTCAAAGCTTTTAATAAAACTTCATAATTAGTGTTTGTATAAATTCTTCATTTCCAATGCAAACTTTGATTAGCGATAACTTGAAATCCACTTGTGCTCCAAATTTCATTTTTCTTTTAAAATAAAGCTCATGGAATTCTTCAAAAATTATGTAATCATGTATTTGTGTTCAAAATCTCGCCTTAATGGTTTAAATCGCTATTTAAGTCTAAGTGTTCATTTGCTGAATTTTGGACAGTCAGCGATCGTGTGTACGTATGCTTATCCATATTAGATTAAAGCTGTGGTTTGGTATATTTTATCTTGTCTCAAAAGTAAAAGCTTGATGATTCTTCCATTTTTTCACCACATATGCAGTAACCTTATTTGGGAGATAAATGAACATATATATATTTTTGTTTTTATTCAAAAAACAAATGGTTTCCCGTCTGTAATTTCTAGCCAATGTCAAAGCTTTTAATAAAACTTCATAATTAGTGTTTGTATAAATTCTTCATTTCCAATGCAAACTTTGATTAGCGATAACTTGAAATCCACTTGTGCTCCAAATTTCATTTTTCTTTTAAAATAAAGCTCATGGAATTCTTCAAAAATTATGTTATCATGTATCTGTGTTCAAAATCTCGCCTTAATGGTTTAAATCGCTATTTAAGTCTAAGTGTTCATTTGCTGAATTTTGGACAGTCAGCGATCGTGTGTACGTATGCTTATCCATATTAGATTAAAGCTGTGGTTTGGTATATTTTATCCTGTCTCAAAAGTAAAAGCTTGATGATTCTTCCATTTTTTCACCACATATGCAGTAACCTTATTTGGGAGATAAATGAACATATATATATTTTTGTTTTTATTCAAAAAACAAATGGTTTCCCGTCTGTAATTTTTTGCCAATGTCAAAGCTTTTAATAAAACTTCATAATTAGTGTTTGTATGAATTCTTCATTTCCAATGCAAACTTTGATTAGCGATAACTTGAAATCCACTTGTGCTCCAAATTTCATTTTTCTTTTAAAATAAAGCTCATGGATTTCTTCAAAAATTATGTACTCATGTATTTGTCTTCAAAATCTCGCCTTAATGGTTTAAATCGCCATTTAAGTCTAAGTGTTCATTTGGTGAAAGAGTTTGGGTTATTTCTTCAATTACTTGTTGCGTTATATTCTCTCTTTCATGATCTCAGGTTAAATCTTCGGTCGAAAAATGGAAAAGTAAATTCATATGAATATAGAACTATTTTCCTTGAGATATCCTTCTCAGTAGCAAACAAATGGTTTCCCGTCTGTAATTTCTAGCCAATGTCAAAGCTTTTAATAAAACTTCATAATTAGTGTTTGTATAAATTCTTCATTTCCAATGCAAACTTTGATTAGCGATAACTTGAAATCCACTTGTGCTCCAAATTTCTTTTTTCTTTTAAAATAAAGCTCATGGAATTCTTCAAAAATTATGTTATCATGTATCTGTGTTCAAAATCTCGCCTTAATGGTTTAAATCGCTATTTAAGTCTAAGTGTTCATTTGCTGAATTTTGGACAGTCAGCGATCGTGTGTACGTATGCTTATCCATATTAGATTAAAGCTGTGGTTTGGTATATTTTATCCTGTCTCAAAAGTAAAAGCTTGATGATTCTTCCATTTTTTCACCACATATGCAGTAACCTTATTTGGGAGATAAATGAACATATATATATTTTTGTTTTTATTCAAAAAACAAATGGTTTCCCGTCTGTAATTTTTTGCCGATGTCAAAGCTTTTAATAAAACTTCATAATTAGTGTTTGTATGAATTCTTCATTTCCAATGCAAACTTTGATTAGCGATAACTTGAAATCCACTTGTGCTCCAAATTTAATTTTTCTTTTAAAATAAAGCTCATGGATTTCTTCAAAAATTATGTAATCATGTATTTGTCTTCAAAATCTCGCCTTAATGGTTTAAATCGCCATTTAAGTCTAAGTGTTCATTTGGTGAAAGAGTTTGGGTTATTTCTTCAATTACTTGTTGCGTTATATTCTCTCTTTCATGATCTCAGGTTAAATCTTCGGTCGAAAAATGGAAAAGTAAATTCATATGAATATAGAACTATTTTCCTTGAGATATCCTTCTCAGTAGCAAACAAATGGTTTCCCGTCTGTAATTTCTAGCCAATGTCAAAGCTTTTAATAAAACTTCATAATTAGTGTTTGTATAAATTCTTCATTTCCAATGCAAACTTTGATTAGCGATAACTTGAAATCCACTTGTGCTCCAAATTTTATTTTTCTTTTAAAATAAAGCTCATGGAATTCTTCAAAAATTATGTAATCATGTATTTGTGTTCAAAATCTCGCCTTAATGGTTTAAATCGCTATTTAAGTCTAAGTGTTCATTTGCTGAATTTTGGACAGTCAGCGATCGTGTGTACGTATGCTTATCCATATTAGATTAAAGCTGTGGTTTGGTATATTTTATCTTGTCTCAAAAGTAAAAGCTTGATGATTCTTCCATTTTTTCACCACATATGCAGTAACCTTATTTGGGAGATAAATGAACATATATATATTTTTGTTTTTATTCAAAAAACAAATGGTTTCCCGTCTGTAATTTTTTGCCAATGTCAAAGCTTTTAATAAAACTTCATAATTAGTGTTTGTATGAATTCTTCATTTCCAATGCAAACTTTGATTAGCGATAACTTGAAATCCACTTGTGCTCCAAATTTCATTTTTCTTTTAAAATAAAGCTCATGGATTTCTTCAAAAATTATGTACTCATGTATTTGTCTTCAAAATCTCGCCTTAATGGTTTAAATCGCCATTTAAGTCTAAGTGTTCATTTGGTGAAAGAGTTTGGGTTATTTCTTCAATTACTTGTTGCGTTATATTCTCTCTTTCATGATCTCAGGTTAAATCTTCGGTCGAAAAATGGAAAAGTAAATTCATATGAATATAGAACTATTTTCCTTGAGATATCCTTCTCAGTAGCAAACAAATGGTTTCCCGTCTGTAATTTCTAGCCAATGTCAAAGCTTTTAATAAAACTTCATAATTAGTGTTTGTATAAATTCTTCATTTCCAATGCAAACTTTGATTAGCGATAACTTGAAATCCACTTGTGCTCCAAATTTCATTTTTCTTTTAAAATAAAGCTCATGGAATTCTTAAAAAATTATGTAATCATGTATTTGTGTTCAAAATCTCGCCTTAATGGTTTAAATCGCTATTTAAGTCTAAGTGTTCATTTGCTGAATTTTGGACAGTCAGCGATCGTGTGTACGTATGCTTATCCATATTAGATTAAAGCTGTGGTTTGGTATATTTTATCTTGTCTCAAAAGTAAAAGCTTGATGATTCTTCCATTTTTTCACCACATATGCAGTAACCTTATTTGGGAGATAAATGAACATATATATATTTTTGTTTTTATTCAAAAAACAAATGGTTTCCCGTCTGTAATTTCTAGCCAATGTCAAAGCTTTTAATAAAACTTCATAATTAGTGTTTGTATAAATTCTTCATTTCCAATGCAAACTTTGATTAGCGATAACTTGAAATCCACTTGTGCTCCAAATTTCATTTTTCTTTTAAAATAAAGCTCATGGAATTCTTCAAAAATTATGTAATCATGTATTTGTGTTCAAAATCTCGCCTTAATGGTTTAAATCGCTATTTAAGTCTAAGTGTTCATTTGCTGAATTTTGGACAGTCAGCGATCGTGTGTACGTATGCTTATCCATATTAGATTAAAGCTGTGGTTTGGTATATTTTATCTTGTCTCAAAAGTAAAAGCTTGATGATTCTTCCATTTTTTCACCACATATGCAGTAACCTTATTTGGGAGATAAATGAACATATATATATTTTTGTTTTTATTCAAAAAACAAATGGTTTCCCGTCTGTAATTTCTAGCCAATGTCAAAGCTTTTAATAAAACTTCATAATTAGTGTTTGTATAAATTCTTCATTTCCAATGCAAACTTTGATTAGCGATAACTTGAAATCCACTTGTGCTCCAAATTTCATTTTTCTTTTAAAATAAAGCTCATGGAATTCTTCAAAAATTATGTTATCATGTATCTGTGTTCAAAATCTCGCCTTAATGGTTTAAATCGCTATTTAAGTCTAAGTGTTCATTTGCTGAATTTTGGACAGTCAGCGATCGTGTGTACGTATGCTTATCCATATTAGATTAAAGCTGTGGTTTGGTATATTTTATCCTGTCTCAAAAGTAAAAGCTTGATGATTCTTCCATTTTTTCACCACATATGCAGTAACCTTATTTGGGAGATAAATGAACATATATATATTTTTGTTTTTATTCAAAAAACAAATGGTTTCCCGTCTGTAATTTTTTGCCAATGTCAAAGCTTTTAATAAAACTTCATAATTAGTGTTTGTATGAATTCTTCATTTCCAATGCAAACTTTGATTAGCGATAACTTGAAATCCACTTGTGCTCCAAATTTCATTTTTCTTTTAAAATAAAGCTCATGGATTTCTTCAAAAATTATGTACTCATGTATTTGTCTTCAAAATCTCGCCTTAATGGTTTAAATCGCCATTTAAGTCTAAGTGTTCATTTGGTGAAAGAGTTTGGGTTATTTCTTCAATTACTTGTTGCGTTATATTCTCTCTTTCATGATCTCAGGTTAAATCTTCGGTCGAAAAATGGAAAAGTAAATTCATATGAATATAGAACTATTTTCCTTGAGATATCCTTCTCAGTAGCAAACAAATGGTTTCCCGTCTGTAATTTCTAGCCAATGTCAAAGCTTTTAATAAAACTTCATAATTAGTGTTTGTATAAATTCTTCATTTCCAATGCAAACTTTGATTAGCGATAACTTGAAATCCACTTGTGCTCCAAATTTCTTTTTTCTTTTAAAATAAAGCTCATGGAATTCTTCAAAAATTATGTTATCATGTATCTGTGTTCAAAATCTCGCCTTAATGGTTTAAATCGCTATTTAAGTCTAAGTGTTCATTTGCTGAATTTTGGACAGTCAGCGATCGTGTGTACGTATGCTTATCCATATTAGATTAAAGCTGTGGTTTGGTATATTTTATCCTGTCTCAAAAGTAAAAGCTTGATGATTCTTCCATTTTTTCACCACATATGCAGTAACCTTATTTGGGAGATAAATGAACATATATATATTTTTGTTTTTATTCAAAAAACAAATGGTTTCCCGTCTGTAATTTTTTGCCGATGTCAAAGCTTTTAATAAAACTTCATAATTAGTGTTTGTATGAATTCTTCATTTCCAATGCAAACTTTGATTAGCGATAACTTGAAATCCACTTGTGCTCCAAATTTAATTTTTCTTTTAAAATAAAGCTCATGGATTTCTTCAAAAATTATGTAATCATGTATTTGTCTTCAAAATCTCGCCTTAATGGTTTAAATCGCCATTTAAGTCTAAGTGTTCATTTGGTGAAAGAGTTTGGGTTATTTCTTCAATTACTTGTTGCGTTATATTCTCTCTTTCATGATCTCAGGTTAAATCTTCGGTCGAAAAATGGAAAAGTAAATTCATATGAATATAGAACTATTTTCCTTGAGATATCCTTCTCAGTAGCAAACAAATGGTTTCCCGTCTGTAATTTCTAGCCAATGTCAAAGCTTTTAATAAAACTTCATAATTAGTGTTTGTATAAATTCTTCATTTCCAATGCAAATTTTGATTAGCGATAACTTGAAATCCACTTGTGCTCCAAATTTCTTTTTTCTTTTAAAATAAAGCTCATGGAATTCTTCAAAAATTATGTAATCATGTATTTGTGTTCAAAATCTCGCCTTAATGGTGTAAATCGCTATTTAAGTCTAAGTGTTCATTTGCTGAATTTTGGACAGTCAGCGATCGTGTGTACGTATGCTTATCCATATTAGATTAAAGCTGTGGTTTGGTATATTTTATCTTGTCTCAAAAGTAAAAGCTTGATGATTCTTCCATTTTTTCACCACATATGCAGTAACCTTATTTGGGAGATAAATGAACATATATATATTTTTGTTTTTATTCAAAAAACAAATGGTTTCCCGTCTGTAATTTTTTGCCAATGTCAAAGCTTTTAATAAAACTTCATAATTAGTGTTTGTATGAATTCTTCATTTCCAATGCAAACTTTGATTAGCGATAACTTGAAATCCACTTGTGCTCCAAATTTCATTTTTCTTTTAAAATAAAGCTCATGGATTTCTTCAAAAATTATGTAATCATGTATTTGTCTTCAAAATCTCGCCTTAATGGTTTAAATCGCCATTTAAGTCTAAGTGTTCATTTGGTGAAAGAGTTTGGGTTATTTCTTCAATTACTTGTTGCGTTATATTCTCTCTTTCATGATCTCAGGTTAAATCTTCGGTCGAAAAATGGAAAAGTAAATTCATATGAATATAGAACTATTTTCCTTGAGATATCCTTCTCAGTAGCAAACAAATGGTTTCCCGTCTGTAATTTCTAGCCAATGTCAAAGCTTTTAATAAAACTTCATAATTAGTGTTTGTATAAATTCTTCATTTCCAATGCAAACTTTGATTAGCGATAACTTGAAATCCACTTGTGCTCCAAATTTTATTTTTCTTTTAAAATAAAGCTCATGGAATTCTTCAAAAATTATGTAATCATGTATTTGTGTTCAAAATCTCGCCTTAATGGTTTAAATTGCTATTTAAGTCTAAGTGTTCATTTGCTGAATTTTGGACAGTCAGCGATCGTGTGTACGTATGCTTATCCATATTAGATTAAAGCTGTGGTTTGGTATATTTTATCTTGTCTCAAAAGTAAAAGCTTGATGATTCTTCCATTTTTTCACCACATATGCAGTAACCTTATTTGGGAGATAAATGAACATATATATATTTTTGTTTTTATTAAAAAAACAAATGGTTTCCCGTCTGTAATTTCTAGCCAATGTCAAAGCTTTTAATAAAACTTCATAATTAGTGTTTGTATAAATTCTTCATTTCCAATGCAAACTTTGATTAGCGATAACTTGAAATCCACTTGTGCTCCAAATTTCATTTTTCTTTTAAAATAAAGCTCATGGAATTCTTCAAAAATTATGTAATCATGTATTTGTGTTCAAAATCTCGCCTTAATGGTTTAAATCGCTATTTAAGTCTAAGTGTTCATTTGCTGAATTTTGGACAGTCAGCGATCGTGTGTACGTATGCTTATCCATATTAGATTAAAGCTGTGGTTTGGTATATTTTATCTTGTCTCAAAAGTAAAAGCTTGATGATTCTTCCATTTTTTCACCACATATGCAGTAACCTTATTTGGGAGATAAATGAACATATATATATTTTTGTTTTTATTCAAAAAACAAATGGTTTCCCGTCTGTAATTTCTAGCCAATGTCAAAGCTTTTAATAAAACTTCATAATTAGTGTTTGTATAAATTCTTCATTTCCAATGCAAACTTTGATTAGCGATAACTTGAAATCCACTTGTGCTCCAAATTTCATTTTTCTTTTAAAATAAAGCTCATGGAATTCTTCAAAAATTATGTTATCATGTATCTGTGTTCAAAATCTCGCCTTAATGGTTTAAATCGCTATTTAAGTCTAAGTGTTCATTTGCTGAATTTTGGACAGTCAGCGATCGTGTGTACGTATGCTTATCCATATTAGATTAAAGCTGTGGTTTGGTATATTTTATCCTGTCTCAAAAGTAAAAGCTTGATGATTCTTCCATTTTTTCACCACATATGCAGTAACCTTATTTGGGAGATAAATGAACATATATATATTTTTGTTTTTATTCAAAAAACAAATGGTTTCCCGTCTGTAATTTTTTGCCAATGTCAAAGCTTTTAATAAAACTTCATAATTAGTGTTTGTATGAATTCTTCATTTCCAATGCAAACTTTGATTAGCGATAACTTGAAATCCACTTGTGCTCCAAATTTCATTTTTCTTTTAAAATAAAGCTCATGGATTTCTTCAAAAATTATGTACTCATGTATTTGTCTTCAAAATCTCGCCTTAATGGTTTAAATCGCCATTTAAGTCTAAGTGTTCATTTGGTGAAAGAGTTTGGGTTATTTCTTCAATTACTTGTTGCGTTATATTCTCTCTTTCATGATCTCAGGTTAAATCTTCGGTCGAAAAATGGAAAAGTAAATTCATATGAATATAGAACTATTTTCCTTGAGATATCCTTCTCAGTAGCAAACAAATGGTTTCCCGTCTGTAATTTCTAGCCAATGTCAAAGCTTTTAATAAAACTTCATAATTAGTGTTTGTATAAATTCTTCATTTCCAATGCAAACTTTGATTAGCGATAACTTGAAATCCACTTGTGCTCCAAATTTCATTTTTCTTTTAAAATAAAGCTCATGGAATTCTTAAAAAATTATGTAATCATGTATTTGTGTTCAAAATCTCGCCTTAATGGTTTAAATCGCTATTTAAGTCTAAGTGTTCATTTGCTGAATTTTGGACAGTCAGCGATCGTGTGTACGTATGCTTATCCATATTAGATTAAAGCTGTGGTTTGGTATATTTTATCTTGTCTCAAAAGTAAAAGCTTGATGATTCTTCCATTTTTTCACCACATATGCAGTAACCTTATTTGGGAGATAAATGAACATATATATATTTTTGTTTTTATTCAAAAAACAAATGGTTTCCCGTCTGTAATTTCTAGCCAATGTCAAAGCTTTTAATAAAACTTCATAATTAGTGTTTGTATAAATTCTTCATTTCCAATGCAAACTTTGATTAGCGATAACTTGAAATCCACTTGTGCTCCAAATTTCATTTTTCTTTTAAAATAAAGCTCATGGAATTCTTCAAAAATTATGTAATCATGTATTTGTGTTCAAAATCTCGCCTTAATGGTTTAAATCGCTATTTAAGTCTAAGTGTTCATTTGCTGAATTTTGGACAGTCAGCGATCGTGTGTACGTATGCTTATCCATATTAGATTAAAGCTGTGGTTTGGTATATTTTATCTTGTCTCAAAAGTAAAAGCTTGATGATTCTTCCATTTTTTCACCACATATGCAGTAACCTTATTTGGGAGATAAATGAACATATATATATTTTTGTTTTTATTCAAAAAACAAATGGTTTCCCGTCTGTAATTTCTAGCCAATGTCAAAGCTTTTAATAAAACTTCATAATTAGTGTTTGTATAAATTCTTCATTTCCAATGCAAACTTTGATTAGCGATAACTTGAAATCCACTTGTGCTCCAAATTTCATTTTTCTTTTAAAATAAAGCTCATGGAATTCTTCAAAAATTATGTTATCATGTATCTGTGTTCAAAATCTCGCCTTAATGGTTTAAATCGCTATTTAAGTCTAAGTGTTCATTTGCTGAATTTTGGACAGTCAGCGATCGTGTGTACGTATGCTTATCCATATTAGATTAAAGCTGTGGTTTGGTATATTTTATCCTGTCTCAAAAGTAAAAGCTTGATGATTCTTCCATTTTTTCACCACATATGCAGTAACCTTATTTGGGAGATAAATGAACATATATATATTTTTGTTTTTATTCAAAAAACAAATGGTTTCCCGTCTGTAATTTTTTGCCAATGTCAAAGCTTTTAATAAAACTTCATAATTAGTGTTTGTATGAATTCTTCATTTCCAATGCAAACTTTGATTAGCGATAACTTGAAATCCACTTGTGCTCCAAATTTCATTTTTCTTTTAAAATAAAGCTCATGGATTTCTTCAAAAATTATGTACTCATGTATTTGTCTTCAAAATCTCGCCTTAATGGTTTAAATCGCCATTTAAGTCTAAGTGTTCATTTGGTGAAAGAGTTTGGGTTATTTCTTCAATTACTTGTTGCGTTATATTCTCTCTTTCATGATCTCAGGTTAAATCTTCGGTCGAAAAATGGAAAAGTAAATTCATATGAATATAGAACTATTTTCCTTGAGATATCCTTCTCAGTAGCAAACAAATGGTTTCCCGTCTGTAATTTCTAGCCAATGTCAAAGCTTTTAATAAAACTTCATAATTAGTGTTTGTATAAATTCTTCATTTCCAATGCAAACTTTGATTAGCGATAACTTGAAATCCACTTGTGCTCCAAATTTCTTTTTTCTTTTAAAATAAAGCTCATGGAATTCTTCAAAAATTATGTTATCATGTATCTGTGTTCAAAATCTCGCCTTAATGGTTTAAATCGCTATTTAAGTCTAAGTGTTCATTTGCTGAATTTTGGACAGTCAGCGATCGTGTGTACGTATGCTTATCCATATTAGATTAAAGCTGTGGTTTGGTATATTTTATCCTGTCTCAAAAGTAAAAGCTTGATGATTCTTCCATTTTTTCACCACATATGCAGTAACCTTATTTGGGAGATAAATGAACATATATATATTTTTGTTTTTATTCAAAAAACAAATGGTTTCCCGTCTGTAATTTTTTGCCGATGTCAAAGCTTTTAATAAAACTTCATAATTAGTGTTTGTATGAATTCTTCATTTCCAATGCAAACTTTGATTAGCGATAACTTGAAATCCACTTGTGCTCCAAATTTAATTTTTCTTTTAAAATAAAGCTCATGGATTTCTTCAAAAATTATGTAATCATGTATTTGTCTTCAAAATCTCGCCTTAATGGTTTAAATCGCCATTTAAGTCTAAGTGTTCATTTGGTGAAAGAGTTTGGGTTATTTCTTCAATTACTTGTTGCGTTATATTCTCTCTTTCATGATCTCAGGTTAAATCTTCGGTCGAAAAATGGAAAAGTAAATTCATATGAATATAGAACTATTTTCCTTGAGATATCCTTCTCAGTAGCAAACAAATGGTTTCCCGTCTGTAATTTCTAGCCAATGTCAAAGCTTTTAATAAAACTTCATAATTAGTGTTTGTATAAATTCTTCATTTCCAATGCAAATTTTGATTAGCGATAACTTGAAATCCACTTGTGCTCCAAATTTCTTTTTTCTTTTAAAATAAAGCTCATGGAATTCTTCAAAAATTATGTAATCATGTATTTGTGTTCAAAATCTCGCCTTAATGGTGTAAATCGCTATTTAAGTCTAAGTGTTCATTTGCTGAATTTTGGACAGTCAGCGATCGTGTGTACGTATGCTTATCCATATTAGATTAAAGCTGTGGTTTGGTATATTTTATCTTGTCTCAAAAGTAAAAGCTTGATGATTCTTCCATTTTTTCACCACATATGCAGTAACCTTATTTGGGAGATAAATGAACATATATATATTTTTGTTTTTATTCAAAAAACAAATGGTTTCCCGTCTGTAATTTTTTGCCAATGTCAAAGCTTTTAATAAAACTTCATAATTAGTGTTTGTATGAATTCTTCATTTCCAATGCAAACTTTGATTAGCGATAACTTGAAATCCACTTGTGCTCCAAATTTCATTTTTCTTTTAAAATAAAGCTCATGGATTTCTTCAAAAATTATGTAATCATGTATTTGTCTTCAAAATCTCGCCTTAATGGTTTAAATCGCCATTTAAGTCTAAGTGTTCATTTGGTGAAAGAGTTTGGGTTATTTCTTCAATTACTTGTTGCGTTATATTCTCTCTTTCATGATCTCAGGTTAAATCTTCGGTCGAAAAATGGAAAAGTAAATTCATATGAATATAGAACTATTTTCCTTGAGATATCCTTCTCAGTAGCAAACAAATGGTTTCCCGTCTGTAATTTCTAGCCAATGTCAAAGCTTTTAATAAAACTTCATAATTAGTGTTTGTATAAATTCTTCATTTCCAATGCAAACTTTGATTAGCGATAACTTGAAATCCACTTGTGCTCCAAATTTTATTTTTCTTTTAAAATAAAGCTCATGGAATTCTTCAAAAATTATGTAATCATGTATTTGTGTTCAAAATCTCGCCTTAATGGTTTAAATTGCTATTTAAGTCTAAGTGTTCATTTGCTGAATTTTGGACAGTCAGCGATCGTGTGTACGTATGCTTATCCATATTAGATTAAAGCTGTGGTTTGGTATATTTTATCTTGTCTCAAAAGTAAAAGCTTGATGATTCTTCCATTTTTTCACCACATATGCAGTAACCTTATTTGGGAGATAAATGAACATATATATATTTTTGTTTTTATTAAAAAAACAAATGGTTTCCCGTCTGTAATTTCTAGCCAATGTCAAAGCTTTTAATAAAACTTCATAATTAGTGTTTGTATAAATTCTTCATTTCCAATGCAAACTTTGATTAGCGATAACTTGAAATCCACTTGTGCTCCAAATTTCATTTTTCTTTTAAAATAAAGCTCATGGAATTCTTCAAAAATTATGTAATCATGTATTTGTGTTCAAAATCTCGCCTTAATGGTTTAAATCGCTATTTAAGTCTAAGTGTTCATTTGCTGAATTTTGGACAGTCAGCGATCGTGTGTACGTATGCTTATCCATATTAGATTAAAGCTGTGGTTTGGTATATTTTATCTTGTCTCAAAAGTAAAAGCTTGATGATTCTTCCATTTTTTCACCACATATGCAGTAACCTTATTTGGGAGATAAATGAACATATATATATTTTTGTTTTTATTCAAAAAACAAATGGTTTCCCGTCTGTAATTTCTAGCCAATGTCAAAGCTTTTAATAAAACTTCATAATTAGTGTTTGTATAAATTCTTCATTTCCAATGCAAACTTTGATTAGCGATAACTTGAAATCCACTTGTGCTCCAAATTTCATTTTTCTTTTAAAATAAAGCTCATGGAATTCTTCAAAAATTATGTTATCATGTATCTGTGTTCAAAATCTCGCCTTAATGGTTTAAATCGCTATTTAAGTCTAAGTGTTCATTTGCTGAATTTTGGACAGTCAGCGATCGTGTGTACGTATGCTTATCCATATTAGATTAAAGCTGTGGTTTGGTATATTTTATCCTGTCTCAAAAGTAAAAGCTTGATGATTCTTCCATTTTTTCACCACATATGCAGTAACCTTATTTGGGAGATAAATGAACATATATATATTTTTGTTTTTATTCAAAAAACAAATGGTTTCCCGTCTGTAATTTTTTGCCAATGTCAAAGCTTTTAATAAAACTTCATAATTAGTGTTTGTATGAATTCTTCATTTCCAATGCAAACTTTGATTAGCGATAACTTGAAATCCACTTGTGCTCCAAATTTCATTTTTCTTTTAAAATAAAGCTCATGGATTTCTTCAAAAATTATGTACTCATGTATTTGTCTTCAAAATCTCGCCTTAATGGTTTAAATCGCCATTTAAGTCTAAGTGTTCATTTGGTGAAAGAGTTTGGGTTATTTCTTCAATTACTTGTTGCGTTATATTCTCTCTTTCATGATCTCAGGTTAAATCTTCGGTCGAAAAATGGAAAAGTAAATTCATATGAATATAGAACTATTTTCCTTGAGATATCCTTCTCAGTAGCAAACAAATGGTTTCCCGTCTGTAATTTCTAGCCAATGTCAAAGCTTTTAATAAAACTTCATAATTAGTGTTTGTATAAATTCTTCATTTCCAATGCAAACTTTGATTAGCGATAACTTGAAATCCACTTGTGCTCCAAATTTCTTTTTTCTTTTAAAATAAAGCTCATGGAATTCTTCAAAAATTATGTTATCATGTATCTGTGTTCAAAATCTCGCCTTAATGGTTTAAATCGCTATTTAAGTCTAAGTGTTCATTTGCTGAATTTTGGACAGTCAGCGATCGTGTGTACGTATGCTTATCCATATTAGATTAAAGCTGTGGTTTGGTATATTTTATCCTGTCTCAAAAGTAAAAGCTTGATGATTCTTCCATTTTTTCACCACATATGCAGTAACCTTATTTGGGAGATAAATGAACATATATATATTTTTGTTTTTATTCAAAAAACAAATGGTTTCCCGTCTGTAATTTTTTGCCGATGTCAAAGCTTTTAATAAAACTTCATAATTAGTGTTTGTATGAATTCTTCATTTCCAATGCAAACTTTGATTAGCGATAACTTGAAATCCACTTGTGCTCCAAATTTAATTTTTCTTTTAAAATAAAGCTCATGGATTTCTTCAAAAATTATGTAATCATGTATTTGTCTTCAAAATCTCGCCTTAATGGTTTAAATCGCCATTTAAGTCTAAGTGTTCATTTGGTGAAAGAGTTTGGGTTATTTCTTCAATTACTTGTTGCGTTATATTCTCTCTTTCATGATCTCAGGTTAAATCTTCGGTCGAAAAATGGAAAAGTAAATTCATATGAATATAGAACTATTTTCCTTGAGATATCCTTCTCAGTAGCAAACAAATGGTTTCCCGTCTGTAATTTCTAGCCAATGTCAAAGCTTTTAATAAAACTTCATAATTAGTGTTTGTATAAATTCTTCATTTCCAATGCAAATTTTGATTAGCGATAACTTGAAATCCACTTGTGCTCCAAATTTCTTTTTTCTTTTAAAATAAAGCTCATGGAATTCTTCAAAAATTATGTAATCATGTATTTGTGTTCAAAATCTCGCCTTAATGGTGTAAATCGCTATTTAAGTCTAAGTGTTCATTTGCTGAATTTTGGACAGTCAGCGATCGTGTGTACGTATGCTTATCCATATTAGATTAAAGCTGTGGTTTGGTATATTTTATCTTGTCTCAAAAGTAAAAGCTTGATGATTCTTCCATTTTTTCACCACATATGCAGTAACCTTATTTGGGAGATAAATGAACATATATATATTTTTGTTTTTATTCAAAAAACAAATGGTTTCCCGTCTGTAATTTTTTGCCAATGTCAAAGCTTTTAATAAAACTTCATAATTAGTGTTTGTATGAATTCTTCATTTCCAATGCAAACTTTGATTAGCGATAACTTGAAATCCACTTGTGCTCCAAATTTCATTTTTCTTTTAAAATAAAGCTCATGGATTTCTTCAAAAATTATGTAATCATGTATTTGTCTTCAAAATCTCGCCTTAATGGTTTAAATCGCCATTTAAGTCTAAGTGTTCATTTGGTGAAAGAGTTTGGGTTATTTCTTCAATTACTTGTTGCGTTATATTCTCTCTTTCATGATCTCAGGTTAAATCTTCGGTCGAAAAATGGAAAAGTAAATTCATATGAATATAGAACTATTTTCCTTGAGATATCCTTCTCAGTAGCAAACAAATGGTTTCCCGTCTGTAATTTCTAGCCAATGTCAAAGCTTTTAATAAAACTTCATAATTAGTGTTTGTATAAATTCTTCATTTCCAATGCAAACTTTGATTAGCGATAACTTGAAATCCACTTGTGCTCCAAATTTTATTTTTCTTTTAAAATAAAGCTCATGGAATTCTTCAAAAATTATGTAATCATGTATTTGTGTTCAAAATCTCGCCTTAATGGTTTAAATTGCTATTTAAGTCTAAGTGTTCATTTGCTGAATTTTGGACAGTCAGCGATCGTGTGTACGTATGCTTATCCATATTAGATTAAAGCTGTGGTTTGGTATATTTTATCTTGTCTCAAAAGTAAAAGCTTGATGATTCTTCCATTTTTTCACCACATATGCAGTAACCTTATTTGGGAGATAAATGAACATATATATATTTTTGTTTTTATTAAAAAAACAAATGGTTTCCCGTCTGTAATTTCTAGCCAATGTCAAAGCTTTTAATAAAACTTCATAATTAGTGTTTGTATAAATTCTTCATTTCCAATGCAAACT
The DNA here is from genome assembly GCF_037042905.1 of Lytechinus pictus. NCBI lineage: Eukaryota > Metazoa > Echinodermata > Echinoidea > Temnopleuroida > Toxopneustidae > Lytechinus > Lytechinus pictus. The sequence goes on along the minus strand of NW_026974207.1, from coordinate 73,017 downwards.
TTGATTAGCGATAACTTGAAATCCACTTGTGCTCCAAATTTCATTTTTCTTTTAAAATAAAGCTCATGGAATTCTTCAAAAATTATGTAATCATGTATTTGTGTTCAAAATCTCGCCTTAATGGTTTAAATCGCTATTTAAGTCTAAGTGTTCATTTGCTGAATTTTGGACAGTCAGCGATCGTGTGTACGTATGCTTATCCATATTAGATTAAAGCTGTGGTTTGGTATATTTTATCTTGTCTCAAAAGTAAAAGCTTGATGATTCTTCCATTTTTTCACCACATATGCAGTAACCTTATTTGGGAGATAAATGAACATATATATATTTTTGTTTTTATTCAAAAAACAAATGGTTTCCCGTCTGTAATTTCTAGCCAATGTCAAAGCTTTTAATAAAACTTCATAATTAGTGTTTGTATAAATTCTTCATTTCCAATGCAAACTTTGATTAGCGATAACTTGAAATCCACTTGTGCTCCAAATTTCATTTTTCTTTTAAAATAAAGCTCATGGAATTCTTCAAAAATTATGTTATCATGTATCTGTGTTCAAAATCTCGCCTTAATGGTTTAAATCGCTATTTAAGTCTAAGTGTTCATTTGCTGAATTTTGGACAGTCAGCGATCGTGTGTACGTATGCTTATCCATATTAGATTAAAGCTGTGGTTTGGTATATTTTATCCTGTCTCAAAAGTAAAAGCTTGATGATTCTTCCATTTTTTCACCACATATGCAGTAACCTTATTTGGGAGATAAATGAACATATATATATTTTTGTTTTTATTCAAAAAACAAATGGTTTCCCGTCTGTAATTTTTTGCCAATGTCAAAGCTTTTAATAAAACTTCATAATTAGTGTTTGTATGAATTCTTCATTTCCAATGCAAACTTTGATTAGCGATAACTTGAAATCCACTTGTGCTCCAAATTTCATTTTTCTTTTAAAATAAAGCTCATGGATTTCTTCAAAAATTATGTACTCATGTATTTGTCTTCAAAATCTCGCCTTAATGGTTTAAATCGCCATTTAAGTCTAAGTGTTCATTTGGTGAAAGAGTTTGGGTTATTTCTTCAATTACTTGTTGCGTTATATTCTCTCTTTCATGATCTCAGGTTAAATCTTCGGTCGAAAAATGGAAAAGTAAATTCATATGAATATAGAACTATTTTCCTTGAGATATCCTTCTCAGTAGCAAACAAATGGTTTCCCGTCTGTAATTTCTAGCCAATGTCAAAGCTTTTAATAAAACTTCATAATTAGTGTTTGTATAAATTCTTCATTTCCAATGCAAACTTTGATTAGCGATAACTTGAAATCCACTTGTGCTCCAAATTTCTTTTTTCTTTTAAAATAAAGCTCATGGAATTCTTCAAAAATTATGTTATCATGTATCTGTGTTCAAAATCTCGCCTTAATGGTTTAAATCGCTATTTAAGTCTAAGTGTTCATTTGCTGAATTTTGGACAGTCAGCGATCGTGTGTACGTATGCTTATCCATATTAGATTAAAGCTGTGGTTTGGTATATTTTATCCTGTCTCAAAAGTAAAAGCTTGATGATTCTTCCATTTTTTCACCACATATGCAGTAACCTTATTTGGGAGATAAATGAACATATATATATTTTTGTTTTTATTCAAAAAACAAATGGTTTCCCGTCTGTAATTTTTTGCCGATGTCAAAGCTTTTAATAAAACTTCATAATTAGTGTTTGTATGAATTCTTCATTTCCAATGCAAACTTTGATTAGCGATAACTTGAAATCCACTTGTGCTCCAAATTTAATTTTTCTTTTAAAATAAAGCTCATGGATTTCTTCAAAAATTATGTAATCATGTATTTGTCTTCAAAATCTCGCCTTAATGGTTTAAATCGCCATTTAAGTCTAAGTGTTCATTTGGTGAAAGAGTTTGGGTTATTTCTTCAATTACTTGTTGCGTTATATTCTCTCTTTCATGATCTCAGGTTAAATCTTCGGTCGAAAAATGGAAAAGTAAATTCATATGAATATAGAACTATTTTCCTTGAGATATCCTTCTCAGTAGCAAACAAATGGTTTCCCGTCTGTAATTTCTAGCCAATGTCAAAGCTTTTAATAAAACTTCATAATTAGTGTTTGTATAAATTCTTCATTTCCAATGCAAATTTTGATTAGCGATAACTTGAAATCCACTTGTGCTCCAAATTTCTTTTTTCTTTTAAAATAAAGCTCATGGAATTCTTCAAAAATTATGTAATCATGTATTTGTGTTCAAAATCTCGCCTTAATGGTGTAAATCGCTATTTAAGTCTAAGTGTTCATTTGCTGAATTTTGGACAGTCAGCGATCGTGTGTACGTATGCTTATCCATATTAGATTAAAGCTGTGGTTTGGTATATTTTATCTTGTCTCAAAAGTAAAAGCTTGATGATTCTTCCATTTTTTCACCACATATGCAGTAACCTTATTTGGGAGATAAATGAACATATATATATTTTTGTTTTTATTCAAAAAACAAATGGTTTCCCGTCTGTAATTTTTTGCCAATGTCAAAGCTTTTAATAAAACTTCATAATTAGTGTTTGTATGAATTCTTCATTTCCAATGCAAACTTTGATTAGCGATAACTTGAAATCCACTTGTGCTCCAAATTTCATTTTTCTTTTAAAATAAAGCTCATGGATTTCTTCAAAAATTATGTTATCATGTATCTGTGTTCAAAATCTCGCCTTAATGGTTTAAATCGCTATTTAAGTCTAAGTGTTCATTTGCTGAATTTTGGACAGTCAGCGATCGTGTGTACGTATGCTTATCCATATTAGATTAAAGCTGTGGTTTGGTATATTTTATCCTGTCTCAAAAGTAAAAGCTTGATGATTCTTCCATTTTTTCACCACATATGCAGTAACCTTATTTGGGAGATAAATGAACATATATATATTTTTGTTTTTATTCAAAAAACAAATGGTTTCCCGTCTGTAATTTTTTGCCAATGTCAAAGCTTTTAATAAAACTTCATAATTAGTGTTTGTATGAATTCTTCATTTCCAATGCAAACTTTGATTAGCGATAACTTGAAATCCACTTGTGCTCCAAATTTCATTTTTCTTTTAAAATAAAGCTCATGGATTTCTTCAAAAATTATGTACTCATGTATTTGTCTTCAAAATCTCGCCTTAATGGTTTAAATCGCCATTTAAGTCTAAGTGTTCATTTGGTGAAAGAGTTTGGGTTATTTCTTCAATTACTTGTTGCGTTATATTCTCTCTTTCATGATCTCAGGTTAAATCTTCGGTCGAAAAATGGAAAAGTAAATTCATATGAATATAGAACTATTTTCCTTGAGATATCCTTCTCAGTAGCAAACAAATGGTTTCCCGTCTGTAATTTCTAGCCAATGTCAAAGCTTTTAATAAAACTTCATAATTAGTGTTTGTATAAATTCTTCATTTCCAATGCAAACTTTGATTAGCGATAACTTGAAATCCACTTGTGCTCCAAATTTCTTTTTTCTTTTAAAATAAAGCTCATGGAATTCTTCAAAAATTATGTTATCATGTATCTGTGTTCAAAATCTCGCCTTAATGGTTTAAATCGCTATTTAAGTCTAAGTGTTCATTTGCTGAATTTTGGACAGTCAGCGATCGTGTGTACGTATGCTTATCCATATTAGATTAAAGCTGTGGTTTGGTATATTTTATCCTGTCTCAAAAGTAAAAGCTTGATGATTCTTCCATTTTTTCACCACATATGCAGTAACCTTATTTGGGAGATAAATGAACATATATATATTTTTGTTTTTATTCAAAAAACAAATGGTTTCCCGTCTGTAATTTTTTGCCGATGTCAAAGCTTTTAATAAAACTTCATAATTAGTGTTTGTATGAATTCTTCATTTCCAATGCAAACTTTGATTAGCGATAACTTGAAATCCACTTGTGCTCCAAATTTAATTTTTCTTTTAAAATAAAGCTCATGGATTTCTTCAAAAATTATGTAATCATGTATTTGTCTTCAAAATCTCGCCTTAATGGTTTAAATCGCCATTTAAGTCTAAGTGTTCATTTGGTGAAAGAGTTTGGGTTATTTCTTCAATTACTTGTTGCGTTATATTCTCTCTTTCATGATCTCAGGTTAAATCTTCGGTCGAAAAATGGAAAAGTAAATTCATATGAATATAGAACTATTTTCCTTGAGATATCCTTCTCAGTAGCAAACAAATGGTTTCCCGTCTGTAATTTCTAGCCAATGTCAAAGCTTTTAATAAAACTTCATAATTAGTGTTTGTATAAATTCTTCATTTCCAATGCAAATTTTGATTAGCGATAACTTGAAATCCACTTGTGCTCCAAATTTCTTTTTTCTTTTAAAATAAAGCTCATGGAATTCTTCAAAAATTATGTAATCATGTATTTGTGTTCAAAATCTCGCCTTAATGGTGTAAATCGCTATTTAAGTCTAAGTGTTCATTTGCTGAATTTTGGACAGTCAGCGATCGTGTGTACGTATGCTTATCCATATTAGATTAAAGCTGTGGTTTGGTATATTTTATCTTGTCTCAAAAGTAAAAGCTTGATGATTCTTCCATTTTTTCACCACATATGCAGTAACCTTATTTGGGAGATAAATGAACATATATATATTTTTGTTTTTATTCAAAAAACAAATGGTTTCCCGTCTGTAATTTTTTGCCAATGTCAAAGCTTTTAATAAAACTTCATAATTAGTGTTTGTATGAATTCTTCATTTCCAATGCAAACTTTGATTAGCGATAACTTGAAATCCACTTGTGCTCCAAATTTCATTTTTCTTTTAAAATAAAGCTCATGGATTTCTTCAAAAATTATGTAATCATGTATTTGTCTTCAAAATCTCGCCTTAATGGTTTAAATCGCCATTTAAGTCTAAGTGTTCATTTGGTGAAAGAGTTTGGGTTATTTCTTCAATTACTTGTTGCGTTATATTCTCTCTTTCATGATCTCAGGTTAAATCTTCGGTCGAAAAATGGAAAAGTAAATTCATATGAATATAGAACTATTTTCCTTGAGATATCCTTCTCAGTAGCAAACAAATGGTTTCCCGTCTGTAATTTCTAGCCAATGTCAAAGCTTTTAATAAAACTTCATAATTAGTGTTTGTATAAATTCTTCATTTCCAATGCAAACTTTGATTAGCGATAACTTGAAATCCACTTGTGCTCCAAATTTTATTTTTCTTTTAAAATAAAGCTCATGGAATTCTTCAAAAATTATGTAATCATGTATTTGTGTTCAAAATCTCGCCTTAATGGTGTAAATCGCTATTTAAGTCTAAGTGTTCATTTGCTGAATTTTGGACAGTCAGCGATCGTGTGTACGTATGCTTATCCATATTAGATTAAAGCTGTGGTTTGGTATATTTTATCTTGTCTCAAAAGTAAAAGCTTGATGATTCTTCCATTTTTTCACCACATATGCAGTAACCTTATTTGGGAGATAAATGAACATATATATATTTTTGTTTTTATTCAAAAAACAAATGGTTTCCCGTCTGTAATTTTTTGCCAATGTCAAAGCTTTTAATAAAACTTCATAATTAGTGTTTGTATGAATTCTTCATTTCCAATGCAAACTTTGATTAGCGATAACTTGAAATCCACTTGTGCTCCAAATTTCATTTTTCTTTTAAAATAAAGCTCATGGATTTCTTCAAAAATTATGTACTCATGTATTTGTCTTCAAAATCTCGCCTTAATGGTTTAAATCGCCATTTAAGTCTAAGTGTTCATTTGGTGAAAGAGTTTGGGTTATTTCTTCAATTACTTGTTGCGTTATATTCTCTCTTTCATGATCTCAGGTTAAATCTTCGGTCGAAAAATGGAAAAGTAAATTCATATGAATATAGAACTATTTTCCTTGAGATATCCTTCTCAGTAGCAAACAAATGGTTTCCCGTCTGTAATTTCTAGCCAATGTCAAAGCTTTTAATAAAACTTCATAATTAGTGTTTGTATAAATTCTTCATTTCCAATGCAAACTTTGATTAGCGATAACTTGAAATCCACTTGTGCTCCAAATTTTATTTTTCTTTTAAAATAAAGCTCATGGAATTCTTCAAAAATTATGTAATCATGTATTTGTGTTCAAAATCTCGCCTTAATGGTTTAAATCGCTATTTAAGTCTAAGTGTTCATTTGCTGAATTTTGGACAGTCAGCGATCGTGTGTACGTATGCTTATCCATATTAGATTAAAGCTGTGGTTTGGTATATTTTATCTTGTCTCAAAAGTAAAAGCTTGATGATTCTTCCATTTTTTCACCACATATGCAGTAACCTTATTTGGGAGATAAATGAACATATATATATTTTTGTTTTTATTCAAAAAACAAATGGTTTCCCGTCTGTAATTTTTTGCCAATGTCAAAGCTTTTAATAAAACTTCATAATTAGTGTTTGTATGAATTCTTCATTTCCAATGCAAACTTTGATTAGCGATAACTTGAAATCCACTTGTGCTCCAAATTTCATTTTTCTTTTAAAATAAAGCTCATGGATTTCTTCAAAAATTATGTAATCATGTATTTGTCTTCAAAATCTCGCCTTAATGGTTTAAATCGCCATTTAAGTCTAAGTGTTCATTTGGTGAAAGAGTTTGGGTTATTTCTTCAATTACTTGTTGCGTTATATTCTCTCTTTCATGATCTCAGGTTAAATCTTCGGTCGAAAAATGGAAAAGTAAATTCATATGAATATAGAACTATTTTCCTTGAGATATCCTTCTCAGTAGCAAACAAATGGTTTCCCGTCTGTAATTTCTAGCCAATGTCAAAGCTTTTAATAAAACTTCATAATTAGTGTTTGTATAAATTCTTCATTTCCAATGCAAACTTTGATTAGCGATAACTTGAAATCCACTTGTGCTCCAAATTTCATTTTTCTTTTAAAATAAAGCTCATGGAATTCTTCAAAAATTATGTAATCATGTATTTGTCTTCAAAATCTCGCCTTAATGGTTTAAATCGCCATTTAAGTCTAAGTGTTCATTTGGTGAAAGAGTTTGGGTTATTTCTTCAATTACTTGTTGCGTTATATTCTCTCTTTCATGATCTCAGGTTAAATCTTCGGTCGAAAAATGGAAAAGTAAATTCATATGAATATAGAACTATTTTCCTTGAGATATCCTTCTCAGTAGCAAACAAATGGTTTCCCGTCTGTAATTTCTAGCCAATGTCAAAGCTTTTAATAAAACTTCATAATTAGTGTTTGTATAAATTCTTCATTTCCAATGCAAATTTTGATTAGCGATAACTTGAAATCCACTTGTGCTCCAAATTTCTTTTTTCTTTTAAAATAAAGCTCATGGAATTCTTCAAAAATTATGTAATCATGTATTTGTGTTCAAAATCTCGCCTTAATGGTGTAAATCGCTATTTAAGTCTAAGTGTTCATTTGCTGAATTTTGGACAGTCAGCGATCGTGTGTACGTATGCTTATCCATATTAGATTAAAGCTGTGGTTTGGTATATTTTATCTTGTCTCAAAAGTAAAAGCTTGATGATTCTTCCATTTTTTCACCACATATGCAGTAACCTTATTTGGGAGATAAATGAACATATATATATTTTTGTTTTTATTCAAAAAACAAATGGTTTCCCGTCTGTAATTTTTTGCCAATGTCAAAGCTTTTAATAAAACTTCATAATTAGTGTTTGTATGAATTCTTCATTTCCAATGCAAACTTTGATTAGCGATAACTTGAAATCCACTTGTGCTCCAAATTTCATTTTTCTTTTAAAATAAAGCTCATGGATTTCTTCAAAAATTATGTAATCATGTATTTGTCTTCAAAATCTCGCCTTAATGGTTTAAATCGCCATTTAAGTCTAAGTGTTCATTTGGTGAAAGAGTTTGGGTTATTTCTTCAATTACTTGTTGCGTTATATTCTCTCTTTCATGATCTCAGGTTAAATCTTCGGTCGAAAAATGGAAAAGTAAATTCATATGAATATAGAACTATTTTCCTTGAGATATCCTTCTCAGTAGCAAACAAATGGTTTCCCGTCTGTAATTTCTAGCCAATGTCAAAGCTTTTAATAAAACTTCATAATTAGTGTTTGTATAAATTCTTCATTTCCAATGCAAACTTTGATTAGCGATAACTTGAAATCCACTTGTGCTCCAAATTTTATTTTTCTTTTAAAATAAAGCTCATGGAATTCTTCAAAAATTATGTAATCATGTATTTGTGTTCAAAATCTCGCCTTAATGGTTTAAATCGCTATTTAAGTCTAAGTGTTCATTTGCTGAATTTTGGACAGTCAGCGATCGTGTGTACGTATGCTTATCCATATTAGATTAAAGCTGTGGTTTGGTATATTTTATCTTGTCTCAAAAGTAAAAGCTTGATGATTCTTCCATTTTTTCACCACATATGCAGTAACCTTATTTGGGAGATAAATGAACATATATATATTTTTGTTTTTATTCAAAAAACAAATGGTTTCCCGTCTGTAATTTTTTGCCAATGTCAAAGCTTTTAATAAAACTTCATAATTAGTGTTTGTATGAATTCTTCATTTCCAATGCAAACTTTGATTAGCGATAACTTGAAATCCACTTGTGCTCCAAATTTCATTTTTCTTTTAAAATAAAGCTCATGGATTTCTTCAAAAATTATGTACTCATGTATTTGTCTTCAAAATCTCGCCTTAATGGTTTAAATCGCCATTTAAGTCTAAGTGTTCATTTGGTGAAAGAGTTTGGGTTATTTCTTCAATTACTTGTTGCGTTATATTCTCTCTTTCATGATCTCAGGTTAAATCTTCGGTCGAAAAATGGAAAAGTAAATTCATATGAATATAGAACTATTTTCCTTGAGATATCCTTCTCAGTAGCAAACAAATGGTTTCCCGTCTGTAATTTCTAGCCAATGTCAAAGCTTTTAATAAAACTTCATAATTAGTGTTTGTATAAATTCTTCATTTCCAATGCAAACTTTGATTAGCGATAACTTGAAATCCACTTGTGCTCCAAATTTCATTTTTCTTTTAAAATAAAGCTCATGGAATTCTTAAAAAATTATGTAATCATGTATTTGTGTTCAAAATCTCGCCTTAATGGTTTAAATCGCTATTTAAGTCTAAGTGTTCATTTGCTGAATTTTGGACAGTCAGCGATCGTGTGTACGTATGCTTATCCATATTAGATTAAAGCTGTGGTTTGGTATATTTTATCTTGTCTCAAAAGTAAAAGCTTGATGATTCTTCCATTTTTTCACCACATATGCAGTAACCTTATTTGGGAGATAAATGAACATATATATATTTTTGTTTTTATTCAAAAAACAAATGGTTTCCCGTCTGTAATTTCTAGCCAATGTCAAAGCTTTTAATAAAACTTCATAATTAGTGTTTGTATAAATTCTTCATTTCCAATGCAAACTTTGATTAGCGATAACTTGAAATCCACTTGTGCTCCAAATTTCATTTTTCTTTTAAAATAAAGCTCATGGAATTCTTCAAAAATTATGTAATCATGTATTTGTGTTCAAAATCTCGCCTTAATGGTTTAAATCGCTATTTAAGTCTAAGTGTTCATTTGCTGAATTTTGGACAGTCAGCGATCGTGTGTACGTATGCTTATCCATATTAGATTAAAGCTGTGGTTTGGTATATTTTATCTTGTCTCAAAAGTAAAAGCTTGATGATTCTTCCATTTTTTCACCACATATGCAGTAACCTTATTTGGGAGATAAATGAACATATATATATTTTTGTTTTTATTCAAAAAACAAATGGTTTCCCGTCTGTAATTTTTTGCCAATGTCAAAGCTTTTAATAAAACTTCATAATTAGTGTTTGTATGAATTCTTCATTTCCAATGCAAACTTTGATTAGCGATAACTTGAAATCCACTTGTGCTCCAAATTTCATTTTTCTTTTAAAATAAAGCTCATGGATTTCTTCAAAAATTATGTACTCATGTATTTGTCTTCAAAATCTCGCCTTAATGGTTTAAATCGCCATTTAAGTCTAAGTGTTCATTTGGTGAAAGAGTTTGGGTTATTTCTTCAATTACTTGTTGCGTTATATTCTCTCTTTCATGATCTCAGGTTAAATCTTCGGTCGAAAAATGGAAAAGTAAATTCATATGAATATAGAACTATTTTCCTTGAGATATCCTTCTCAGTAGCAAACAAATGGTTTCCCGTCTGTAATTTCTAGCCAATGTCAAAGCTTTTAATAAAACTTCATAATTAGTGTTTGTATAAATTCTTCATTTCCAATGCAAACTTTGATTAGCGATAACTTGAAATCCACTTGTGCTCCAAATTTCATTTTTCTTTTAAAATAAAGCTCATGGAATTCTTCAAAAATTATGTAATCATGTATTTGTCTTCAAAATCTCGCCTTAATGGTTTAAATCGCCATTTAAGTCTAAGTGTTCATTTGGTGAAAGAGTTTGGGTTATTTCTTCAATTACTTGTTGCGTTATATTCTCTCTTTCATGATCTCAGGTTAAATCTTCGGTCGAAAAATGGAAAAGTAAATTCATATGAATATAGAACTATTTTCCTTGAGATATCCTTCTCAGTAGCAAACAAATGGTTTCCCGTCTGTAATTTCTAGCCAATGTCAAAGCTTTTAATAAAACTTCATAATTAGTGTTTGTATAAATTCTTCATTTCCAATGCAAACTTTGATTAGCGATAACTTGAAATCCACTTGTGCTCCAAATTTTATTTTTCTTTTAAAATAAAGCTCATGGAATTCTTCAAAAATTATGTAATCATGTATTTGTGTTCAAAATCTCGCCTTAATGGTTTAAATCGCTATTTAAGTCTAAGTGTTCATTTGCTGAATTTTGGACAGTCAGCGATCGTGTGTACGTATGCTTATCCATATTAGATTAAAGCTGTGGTTTGGTATATTTTATCTTGTCTCAAAAGTAAAAGCTTGATGATTCTTCCATTTTTTCACCACATATGCAGTAACCTTATTTGGGAGATAAATGAACATATATATATTTTTGTTTTTATTCAAAAAACAAATGGTTTCCCGTCTGTAATTTTTTGCCAATGTCAAAGCTTTTAATAAAACTTCATAATTAGTGTTTGTATGAATTCTTCATTTCCAATGCAAACTTTGATTAGCGATAACTTGAAATCCACTTGTGCTCCAAATTTCATTTTTCTTTTAAAATAAAGCTCATGGATTTCTTCAAAAATTATGTACTCATGTATTTGTCTTCAAAATCTCGCCTTAATGGTTTAAATCGCCATTTAAGTCTAAGTGTTCATTTGGTGAAAGAGTTTGGGTTATTTCTTCAATTACTTGTTGCGTTATATTCTCTCTTTCATGATCTCAGGTTAAATCTTCGGTCGAAAAATGGAAAAGTAAATTCATATGAATATAGAACTATTTTCCTTGAGATATCCTTCTCAGTAGCAAACAAATGGTTTCCCGTCTGTAATTTCTAGCCAATGTCAAAGCTTTTAATAAAACTTCATAATTAGTGTTTGTATAAATTCTTCATTTCCAATGCAAACTTTGATTAGCGATAACTTGAAATCCACTTGTGCTCCAAATTTCATTTTTCTTTTAAAATAAAGCTCATGGAATTCTTAAAAAATTATGTAATCATGTATTTGTCTTCAAAATCTCGCCTTAATGGTTTAAATCGCCATTTAAGTCTAAGTGTTCATTTGGTGAAAGAGTTTGGGTTATTTCTTCAATTACTTGTTGCGTTATATTCTCTCTTTCATGATCTCAGGTTAAATCTTCGGTCGAAAAATGGAAAAGTAAATTCATATGAATATAGAACTATTTTCCTTGAGATATCCTTCTCAGTAGCAAACAAATGGTTTCCCGTCTGTAATTTCTAGCCAATGTCAAAGCTTTTAATAAAACTTCATAATTAGTGTTTGTATAAATTCTTCATTTCCAATGCAAACTTTGATTAGCGATAACTTGAAATCCACTTGTGCTCCAAATTTTATTTTTCTTTTAAAATAAAGCTCATGGAATTCTTCAAAAATTATGTAATCATGTATTTGTGTTCAAAATCTCGCCTTAATGGTTTAAATCGCTATTTAAGTCTAAGTGTTCATTTGCTGAATTTTGGACAGTCAGCGATCGTGTGTACGTATGCTTATCCATATTAGATTAAAGCTGTGGTTTGGTATATTTTATCTTGTCTCAAAAGTAAAAGCTTGATGATTCTTCCATTTTTTCACCACATATGCAGTAACCTTATTTGGGAGATAAATGAACATATATATATTTTTGTTTTTATTCAAAAAACAAATGGTTTCCCGTCTGTAATTTTTTGCCAATGTCAAAGCTTTTAATAAAACTTCATAATTAGTGTTTGTATGAATTCTTCATTTCCAATGCAAACTTTGATTAGCGATAACTTGAAATCCACTTGTGCTCCAAATTTCATTTTTCTTTTAAAATAAAGCTCATGGATTTCTTCAAAAATTATGTACTCATGTATTTGTCTTCAAAATCTCGCCTTAATGGTTTAAATCGCCATTTAAGTCTAAGTGTTCATTTGGTGAAAGAGTTTGGGTTATTTCTTCAATTACTTGTTGCGTTATATTCTCTCTTTCATGATCTCAGGTTAAATCTTCGGTCGAAAAATGGAAAAGTAAATTCATATGAATATAGAACTATTTTCCTTGAGATATCCTTCTCAGTAGCAAACAAATGGTTTCCCGTCTGTAATTTCTAGCCAATGTCAAAGCTTTTAATAAAACTTCATAATTAGTGTTTGTATAAATTCTTCATTTCCAATGCAAACTTTGATTAGCGATAACTTGAAATCCACTTGTGCTCCAAATTTCATTTTTCTTTTAAAATAAAGCTCATGGAATTCTTAAAAAATTATGTAATCATGTATTTGTGTTCAAAATCTCGCCTTAATGGTTTAAATCGCTATTTAAGTCTAAGTGTTCATTTGCTGAATTTTGGACAGTCAGCGATCGTGTGTACGTATGCTTATCCATATTAGATTAAAGCTGTGGTTTGGTATATTTTATCTTGTCTCAAAAGTAAAAGCTTGATGATTCTTCCATTTTTTCACCACATATGCAGTAACCTTATTTGGGAGATAAATGAACATATATATATTTTTGTTTTTATTCAAAAAACAAATGGTTTCCCGTCTGTAATTTCTAGCCAATGTCAAAGCTTTTAATAAAACTTCATAATTAGTGTTTGTATAAATTCTTCATTTCCAATGCAAACTTTGATTAGCGATAACTTGAAATCCACTTGTGCTCCAAATTTCATTTTTCTTTTAAAATAAAGCTCATGGAATTCTTCAAAAATTATGTAATCATGTATTTGTGTTCAAAATCTCGCCTTAATGGTTTAAATCGCTATTTAAGTCTAAGTGTTCATTTGCTGAATTTTGGACAGTCAGCGATCGTGTGTACGTATGCTTATCCATATTAGATTAAAGCTGTGGTTTGGTATATTTTATCTTGTCTCAAAAGTAAAAGCTTGATGATTCTTCCATTTTTTCACCACATATGCAGTAACCTTATTTGGGAGATAAATGAACATATATATATTTTTGTTTTTATTCAAAAAACAAATGGTTTCCCGTCTGTAATTTTTTGCCAATGTCAAAGCTTTTAATAAAACTTCATAATTAGTGTTTGTATGAATTCTTCATTTCCAATGCAAACTTTGATTAGCGATAACTTGAAATCCACTTGTGCTCCAAATTTCATTTTTCTTTTAAAATAAAGCTCATGGATTTCTTCAAAAATTATGTACTCATGTATTTGTCTTCAAAATCTCGCCTTAATGGTTTAAATCGCCATTTAAGTCTAAGTGTTCATTTGGTGAAAGAGTTTGGGTTATTTCTTCAATTACTTGTTGCGTTATATTCTCTCTTTCATGATCTCAGGTTAAATCTTCGGTCGAAAAATGGAAAAGTAAATTCATATGAATATAGAACTATTTTCCTTGAGATATCCTTCTCAGTAGCAAACAAATGGTTTCCCGTCTGTAATTTCTAGCCAATGTCAAAGCTTTTAATAAAACTTCATAATTAGTGTTTGTATAAATTCTTCATTTCCAATGCAAACTTTGATTAGCGATAACTTGAAATCCACTTGTGCTCCAAATTTCATTTTTCTTTTAAAATAAAGCTCATGGAATTCTTCAAAAATTATGTAATCATGTATTTGTCTTCAAAATCTCGCCTTAATGGTTTAAATCGCCATTTAAGTCTAAGTGTTCATTTGGTGAAAGAGTTTGGGTTATTTCTTCAATTACTTGTTGCGTTATATTCTCTCTTTCATGATCTCAGGTTAAATCTTCGGTCGAAAAATGGAAAAGTAAATTCATATGAATATAGAACTATTTTCCTTGAGATATCCTTCTCAGTAGCAAACAAATGGTTTCCCGTCTGTAATTTCTAGCCAATGTCAAAGCTTTTAATAAAACTTCATAATTAGTGTTTGTATAAATTCTTCATTTCCAATGCAAACTTTGATTAGCGATAACTTGAAATCCACTTGTGCTCCAAATTTTATTTTTCTTTTAAAATAAAGCTCATGGAATTCTTCAAAAATTATGTAATCATGTATTTGTGTTCAAAATCTCGCCTTAATGGTTTAAATCGCTATTTAAGTCTAAGTGTTCATTTGCTGAATTTTGGACAGTCAGCGATCGTGTGTACGTATGCTTATCCATATTAGATTAAAGCTGTGGTTTGGTATATTTTATCTTGTCTCAAAAGTAAAAGCTTGATGATTCTTCCATTTTTTCACCACATATGCAGTAACCTTATTTGGGAGATAAATGAACATATATATATTTTTGTTTTTATTCAAAAAACAAATGGTTTCCCGTCTGTAATTTTTTGCCAATGTCAAAGCTTTTAATAAAACTTCATAATTAGTGTTTGTATGAATTCTTCATTTCCAATGCAAACTTTGATTAGCGATAACTTGAAATCCACTTGTGCTCCAAATTTCATTTTTCTTTTAAAATAAAGCTCATGGATTTCTTCAAAAATTATGTACTCATGTATTTGTCTTCAAAATCTCGCCTTAATGGTTTAAATCGCCATTTAAGTCTAAGTGTTCATTTGGTGAAAGAGTTTGGGTTATTTCTTCAATTACTTGTTGCGTTATATTCTCTCTTTCATGATCTCAGGTTAAATCTTCGGTCGAAAAATGGAAAAGTAAATTCATATGAATATAGAACTATTTTCCTTGAGATATCCTTCTCAGTAGCAAACAAATGGTTTCCCGTCTGTAATTTCTAGCCAATGTCAAAGCTTTTAATAAAACTTCATAATTAGTGTTTGTATAAATTCTTCATTTCCAATGCAAACTTTGATTAGCGATAACTTGAAATCCACTTGTGCTCCAAATTTCATTTTTCTTTTAAAATAAAGCTCATGGAATTCTTAAAAAATTATGTAATCATGTATTTGTCTTCAAAATCTCGCCTTAATGGTTTAAATCGCCATTTAAGTCTAAGTGTTCATTTGGTGAAAGAGTTTGGGTTATTTCTTCAATTACTTGTTGCGTTATATTCTCTCTTTCATGATCTCAGGTTAAATCTTCGGTCGAAAAATGGAAAAGTAAATTCATATGAATATAGAACTATTTTCCTTGAGATATCCTTCTCAGTAGCAAACAAATGGTTTCCCGTCTGTAATTTCTAGCCAATGTCAAAGCTTTTAATAAAACTTCATAATTAGTGTTTGTATAAATTCTTCATTTCCAATGCAAACTTTGATTAGCGATAACTTGAAATCCACTTGTGCTCCAAATTTTATTTTTCTTTTAAAATAAAGCTCATGGAATTCTTCAAAAATTATGTAATCATGTATTTGTGTTCAAAATCTCGCCTTAATGGTTTAAATCGCTATTTAAGTCTAAGTGTTCATTTGCTGAATTTTGGACAGTCAGCGATCGTGTGTACGTATGCTTATCCATATTAGATTAAAGCTGTGGTTTGGTATATTTTATCTTGTCTCAAAAGTAAAAGCTTGATGATTCTTCCATTTTTTCACCACATATGCAGTAACCTTATTTGGGAGATAAATGAACATATATATATTTTTGTTTTTATTCAAAAAACAAATGGTTTCCCGTCTGTAATTTTTTGCCAATGTCAAAGCTTTTAATAAAACTTCATAATTAGTGTTTGTATGAATTCTTCATTTCCAATGCAAACTTTGATTAGCGATAACTTGAAATCCACTTGTGCTCCAAATTTCATTTTTCTTTTAAAATAAAGCTCATGGATTTCTTCAAAAATTATGTACTCATGTATTTGTCTTCAAAATCTCGCCTTAATGGTTTAAATCGCCATTTAAGTCTAAGTGTTCATTTGGTGAAAGAGTTTGGGTTATTTTTTCAATTACTTGTTGCGTTATATTCTCTCTTTCATGATCTCAGGTTAAATCTTCGGTCGAAAAATGGAAAAGTAAATTCATATGAATATAGAACTATTTTCCTTGAGATATCCTTCTCAGTAGCAAACAAATGGTTTCCCGTCTGTAATTTCTAGCCAATGTCAAAGCTTTTAATAAAACTTCATAATTAGTGTTTGTATAAATTCTTCATTTCCAATGCAAACTTTGATTAGCGATAACTTGAAATCCACTTGTGCTCCAAATTTCATTTTTCTTTTAAAATAAAGCTCATGGAATTCTTCAAAAATTATGTAATCATGTATTTGTCTTCAAAATCTCGCCTTAATGGTTTAAATCGCCATTTAAGTCTAAGTGTTCATTTGGTGAAAGAGTTTGGGTTATTTCTTCAATTACTTGTTGCGTTATATTCTCTCTTTCATGATCTCAGGTTAAATCTTCGGTCGAAAAATGGAAAAGTAAATTCATATGAATATAGAACTATTTTCCTTGAGATATCCTTCTCAGTAGCAAACAAATGGTTTCCCGTCTGTAATTTCTAGCCAATGTCAAAGCTTTTAATAAAACTTCATAATTAGTGTTTGTATAAATTCTTCATTTCCAATGCAAATTTTGATTAGCGATAACTTGAAATCCACTTGTGCTCCAAATTTCTTTTTTCTTTTAAAATAAAGCTCATGGAATTCTTCAAAAATTATGTAATCATGTATTTGTGTTCAAAATCTCGCCTTAATGGTGTAAATCGCTATTTAAGTCTAAGTGTTCATTTGCTGAATTTTGGACAGTCAGCGATCGTGTGTACGTATGCTTATCCATATTAGATTAAAGCTGTGGTTTGGTATATTTTATCTTGTCTCAAAAGTAAAAGCTTGATGATTCTTCCATTTTTTCACCACATATGCAGTAACCTTATTTGGGAGATAAATGAACATATATATATTTTTGTTTTTATTCAAAAAACAAATGGTTTCCCGTCTGTAATTTTTTGCCAATGTCAAAGCTTTTAATAAAACTTCATAATTAGTGTTTGTATGAATTCTTCATTTCCAATGCAAACTTTGATTAGCGATAACTTGAAATCCACTTGTGCTCCAAATTTCATTTTTCTTTTAAAATAAAGCTCATGGATTTCTTCAAAAATTATGTACTCATGTATTTGTCTTCAAAATCTCGCCTTAATGGTTTAAATCGCCATTTAAGTCTAAGTGTTCATTTGGTGAAAGAGTTTGGGTTATTTCTTCAATTACTTGTTGCGTTATATTCTCTCTTTCATGATCTCAGGTTAAATCTTCGGTCGAAAAATGGAAAAGTAAATTCATATGAATATAGAACTATTTTCCTTGAGATATCCTTCTCAGTAGCAAACAAATGGTTTCCCGTCTGTAATTTCTAGCCAATGTCAAAGCTTTTAATAAAACTTCATAATTAGTGTTTGTATAAATTCTTCATTTCCAATGCAAACTTTGATTAGCGATAACTTGAAATCCACTTGTGCTCCAAATTTCATTTTTCTTTTAAAATAAAGCTCATGGAATTCTTAAAAAATTATGTAATCATGTATTTGTCTTCAAAATCTCGCCTTAATGGTTTAAATCGCCATTTAAGTCTAAGTGTTCATTTGGTGAAAGAGTTTGGGTTATTTCTTCAATTACTTGTTGCGTTATATTCTCTCTTTCATGATCTCAGGTTAAATCTTCGGTCGAAAAATGGAAAAGTAAATTCATATGAATATAGAACTATTTTCCTTGAGATATCCTTCTCAGTAGCAAACAAATGGTTTCCCGTCTGTAATTTCTAGCCAATGTCAAAGCTTTTAATAAAACTTCATAATTAGTGTTTGTATAAATTCTTCATTTCCAATGCAAACTTTGATTAGCGATAACTTGAAATCCACTTGTGCTCCAAATTTTATTTTTCTTTTAAAATAAAGCTCATGGAATTCTTCAAAAATTATGTAATCATGTATTTGTGTTCAAAATCTCGCCTTAATGGTTTAAATCGCTATTTAAGTCTAAGTGTTCATTTGCTGAATTTTGGACAGTCAGCGATCGTGTGTACGTATGCTTATCCATATTAGATTAAAGCTGTGGTTTGGTATATTTTATCTTGTCTCAAAAGTAAAAGCTTGATGATTCTTCCATTTTTTCACCACATATGCAGTAACCTTATTTGGGAGATAAATGAACATATATATATTTTTGTTTTTATTCAAAAAACAAATGGTTTCCCGTCTGTAATTTTTTGCCAATGTCAAAGCTTTTAATAAAACTTCATAATTAGTGTTTGTATGAATTCTTCATTTCCAATGCAAACTTTGATTAGCGATAACTTGAAATCCACTTGTGCTCCAAATTTCATTTTTCTTTTAAAATAAAGCTCATGGATTTCTTCAAAAATTATGTACTCATGTATTTGTCTTCAAAATCTCGCCTTAATGGTTTAAATCGCCATTTAAGTCTAAGTGTTCATTTGGTGAAAGAGTTTGGGTTATTTCTTCAATTACTTGTTGCGTTATATTCTCTCTTTCATGATCTCAGGTTAAATCTTCGGTCGAAAAATGGAAAAGT
Organism: Lytechinus pictus; assembly: GCF_037042905.1. Classification (NCBI taxonomy): domain Eukaryota; kingdom Metazoa; phylum Echinodermata; class Echinoidea; order Temnopleuroida; family Toxopneustidae; genus Lytechinus; species Lytechinus pictus. Next base: position 54,083 of record NW_026974207.1, on the reverse strand, counting down.
AAATTCATATGAATATAGAACTATTTTCCTTGAGATATCCTTCTCAGTAGCAAACAAATGGTTTCCCGTCTGTAATTTCTAGCCAATGTCAAAGCTTTTAATAAAACTTCATAATTAGTGTTTGTATAAATTCTTCATTTCCAATGCAAACTTTGATTAGCGATAACTTGAAATCCACTTGTGCTCCAAATTTCATTTTTCTTTTAAAATAAAGCTCATGGAATTCTTCAAAAATTATGTAATCATGTATTTGTCTTCAAAATCTCGCCTTAATGGTTTAAATCGCCATTTAAGTCTAAGTGTTCATTTGGTGAAAGAGTTTGGGTTATTTCTTCAATTACTTGTTGCGTTATATTCTCTCTTTCATGATCTCAGGTTAAATCTTCGGTCGAAAAATGGAAAAGTAAATTCATATGAATATAGAACTATTTTCCTTGAGATATCCTTCTCAGTAGCAAACAAATGGTTTCCCGTCTGTAATTTCTAGCCAATGTCAAAGCTTTTAATAAAACTTCATAATTAGTGTTTGTATAAATTCTTCATTTCCAATGCAAATTTTGATTAGCGATAACTTGAAATCCACTTGTGCTCCAAATTTCTTTTTTCTTTTAAAATAAAGCTCATGGAATTCTTCAAAAATTATGTAATCATGTATTTGTGTTCAAAATCTCGCCTTAATGGTGTAAATCGCTATTTAAGTCTAAGTGTTCATTTGCTGAATTTTGGACAGTCAGCGATCGTGTGTACGTATGCTTATCCATATTAGATTAAAGCTGTGGTTTGGTATATTTTATCTTGTCTCAAAAGTAAAAGCTTGATGATTCTTCCATTTTTTCACCACATATGCAGTAACCTTATTTGGGAGATAAATGAACATATATATATTTTTGTTTTTATTCAAAAAACAAATGGTTTCCCGTCTGTAATTTTTTGCCAATGTCAAAGCTTTTAATAAAACTTCATAATTAGTGTTTGTATGAATTCTTCATTTCCAATGCAAACTTTGATTAGCGATAACTTGAAATCCACTTGTGCTCCAAATTTCATTTTTCTTTTAAAATAAAGCTCATGGATTTCTTCAAAAATTATGTAATCATGTATTTGTCTTCAAAATCTCGCCTTAATGGTTTAAATCGCCATTTAAGTCTAAGTGTTCATTTGGTGAAAGAGTTTGGGTTATTTCTTCAATTACTTGTTGCGTTATATTCTCTCTTTCATGATCTCAGGTTAAATCTTCGGTCGAAAAATGGAAAAGTAAATTCATATGAATATAGAACTATTTTCCTTGAGATATCCTTCTCAGTAGCAAACAAATGGTTTCCCGTCTGTAATTTCTAGCCAATGTCAAAGCTTTTAATAAAACTTCATAATTAGTGTTTGTATAAATTCTTCATTTCCAATGCAAACTTTGATTAGCGATAACTTGAAATCCACTTGTGCTCCAAATTTTATTTTTCTTTTAAAATAAAGCTCATGGAATTCTTCAAAAATTATGTAATCATGTATTTGTGTTCAAAATCTCGCCTTAATGGTTTAAATCGCTATTTAAGTCTAAGTGTTCATTTGCTGAATTTTGGACAGTCAGCGATCGTGTGTACGTATGCTTATCCATATTAGATTAAAGCTGTGGTTTGGTATATTTTATCTTGTCTCAAAAGTAAAAGCTTGATGATTCTTCCATTTTTTCACCACATATGCAGTAACCTTATTTGGGAGATAAATGAACATATATATATTTTTGTTTTTATTCAAAAAACAAATGGTTTCCCGTCTGTAATTTTTTGCCAATGTCAAAGCTTTTAATAAAACTTCATAATTAGTGTTTGTATGAATTCTTCATTTCCAATGCAAACTTTGATTAGCGATAACTTGAAATCCACTTGTGCTCCAAATTTCATTTTTCTTTTAAAATAAAGCTCATGGATTTCTTCAAAAATTATGTACTCATGTATTTGTCTTCAAAATCTCGCCTTAATGGTTTAAATCGCCATTTAAGTCTAAGTGTTCATTTGGTGAAAGAGTTTGGGTTATTTCTTCAATTACTTGTTGCGTTATATTCTCTCTTTCATGATCTCAGGTTAAATCTTCGGTCGAAAAATGGAAAAGTAAATTCATATGAATATAGAACTATTTTCCTTGAGATATCCTTCTCAGTAGCAAACAAATGGTTTCCCGTCTGTAATTTCTAGCCAATGTCAAAGCTTTTAATAAAACTTCATAATTAGTGTTTGTATAAATTCTTCATTTCCAATGCAAATTTTGATTAGCGATAACTTGAAATCCACTTGTGCTCCAAATTTCTTTTTTCTTTTAAAATAAAGCTCATGGAATTCTTCAAAAATTATGTAATCATGTATTTGTGTTCAAAATCTCGCCTTAATGGTGTAAATCGCTATTTAAGTCTAAGTGTTCATTTGCTGAATTTTGGACAGTCAGCGATCGTGTGTACGTATGCTTATCCATATTAGATTAAAGCTGTGGTTTGGTATATTTTATCTTGTCTCAAAAGTAAAAGCTTGATGATTCTTCCATTTTTTCACCACATATGCAGTAACCTTATTTGGGAGATAAATGAACATATATATATTTTTGTTTTTATTCAAAAAACAAATGGTTTCCCGTCTGTAATTTTTTGCCAATGTCAAAGCTTTTAATAAAACTTCATAATTAGTGTTTGTATGAATTCTTCATTTCCAATGCAAACTTTGATTAGCGATAACTTGAAATCCACTTGTGCTCCAAATTTCATTTTTCTTTTAAAATAAAGCTCATGGATTTCTTCAAAAATTATGTAATCATGTATTTGTCTTCAAAATCTCGCCTTAATGGTTTAAATCGCCATTTAAGTCTAAGTGTTCATTTGGTGAAAGAGTTTGGGTTATTTCTTCAATTACTTGTTGCGTTATATTCTCTCTTTCATGATCTCAGGTTAAATCTTCGGTCGAAAAATGGAAAAGTAAATTCATATGAATATAGAACTATTTTCCTTGAGATATCCTTCTCAGTAGCAAACAAATGGTTTCCCGTCTGTAATTTCTAGCCAATGTCAAAGCTTTTAATAAAACTTCATAATTAGTGTTTGTATAAATTCTTCATTTCCAATGCAAACTTTGATTAGCGATAACTTGAAATCCACTTGTGCTCCAAATTTTATTTTTCTTTTAAAATAAAGCTCATGGAATTCTTCAAAAATTATGTAATCATGTATTTGTGTTCAAAATCTCGCCTTAATGGTTTAAATCGCTATTTAAGTCTAAGTGTTCATTTGCTGAATTTTGGACAGTCAGCGATCGTGTGTACGTATGCTTATCCATATTAGATTAAAGCTGTGGTTTGGTATATTTTATCTTGTCTCAAAAGTAAAAGCTTGATGATTCTTCCATTTTTTCACCACATATGCAGTAACCTTATTTGGGAGATAAATGAACATATATATATTTTTGTTTTTATTCAAAAAACAAATGGTTTCCCGTCTGTAATTTTTTGCCAATGTCAAAGCTTTTAATAAAACTTCATAATTAGTGTTTGTATGAATTCTTCATTTCCAATGCAAACTTTGATTAGCGATAACTTGAAATCCACTTGTGCTCCAAATTTCATTTTTCTTTTAAAATAAAGCTCATGGATTTCTTCAAAAATTATGTACTCATGTATTTGTCTTCAAAATCTCGCCTTAATGGTTTAAATCGCCATTTAAGTCTAAGTGTTCATTTGGTGAAAGAGTTTGGGTTATTTCTTCAATTACTTGTTGCGTTATATTCTCTCTTTCATGATCTCAGGTTAAATCTTCGGTCGAAAAATGGAAAAGTAAATTCATATGAATATAGAACTATTTTCCTTGAGATATCCTTCTCAGTAGCAAACAAATGGTTTCCCGTCTGTAATTTCTAGCCAATGTCAAAGCTTTTAATAAAACTTCATAATTAGTGTTTGTATAAATTCTTCATTTCCAATGCAAACTTTGATTAGCGATAACTTGAAATCCACTTGTGCTCCAAATTTCATTTTTCTTTTAAAATAAAGCTCATGGAATTCTTCAAAAATTATGTAATCATGTATTTGTGTTCAAAATCTCGCCTTAATGGTTTAAATCGCTATTTAAGTCTAAGTGTTCATTTGCTGAATTTTGGACAGTCAGCGATCGTGTGTACGTATGCTTATCCATATTAGATTAAAGCTGTGGTTTGGTATATTTTATCTTGTCTCAAAAGTAAAAGCTTGATGATTCTTCCATTTTTTCACCACATATGCAGTAACCTTATTTGGGAGATAAATGAACATATATATATTTTTGTTTTTATTCAAAAAACAAATGGTTTCCCGTCTGTAATTTCTAGCCAATGTCAAAGCTTTTAATAAAACTTCATAATTAGTGTTTGTATAAATTCTTCATTTCCAATGCAAACTTTGATTAGCGATAACTTGAAATCCACTTGTGCTCCAAATTTCATTTTTCTTTTAAAATAAAGCTCATGGAATTCTTCAAAAATTATGTAATCATGTATTTGTGTTCAAAATCTCGCCTTAATGGTTTAAATCGCTATTTAAGTCTAAGTGTTCATTTGCTGAATTTTGGACAGTCAGCGATCGTGTGTACGTATGCTTATCCATATTAGATTAAAGCTGTGGTTTGGTATATTTTATCTTGTCTCAAAAGTAAAAGCTTGATGATTCTTCCATTTTTTCACCACATATGCAGTAACCTTATTTGGGAGATAAATGAACATATATATATTTTTGTTTTTATTCAAAAAACAAATGGTTTCCCGTCTGTAATTTTTTGCCAATGTCAAAGCTTTTAATAAAACTTCATAATTAGTGTTTGTATGAATTCTTCATTTCCAATGCAAACTTTGATTAGCGATAACTTGAAATCCACTTGTGCTCCAAATTTCATTTTTCTTTTAAAATAAAGCTCATGGATTTCTTCAAAAATTATGTACTCATGTATTTGTCTTCAAAATCTCGCCTTAATGGTTTAAATCGCCATTTAAGTCTAAGTGTTCATTTGGTGAAAGAGTTTGGGTTATTTCTTCAATTACTTGTTGCGTTATATTCTCTCTTTCATGATCTCAGGTTAAATCTTCGGTCGAAAAATGGAAAAGTAAATTCATATGAATATAGAACTATTTTCCTTGAGATATCCTTCTCAGTAGCAAACAAATGGTTTCCCGTCTGTAATTTCTAGCCAATGTCAAAGCTTTTAATAAAACTTCATAATTAGTGTTTGTATAAATTCTTCATTTCCAATGCAAACTTTGATTAGCGATAACTTGAAATCCACTTGTGCTCCAAATTTCATTTTTCTTTTAAAATAAAGCTCATGGAATTCTTCAAAAATTATGTAATCATGTATTTGTGTTCAAAATCTCGCCTTAATGGTTTAAATCGCTATTTAAGTCTAAGTGTTCATTTGCTGAATTTTGGACAGTCAGCGATCGTGTGTACGTATGCTTATCCATATTAGATTAAAGCTGTGGTTTGGTATATTTTATCTTGTCTCAAAAGTAAAAGCTTGATGATTCTTCCATTTTTTCACCACATATGCAGTAACCTTATTTGGGAGATAAATGAACATATATATATTTTTGTTTTTATTCAAAAAACAAATGGTTTCCCGTCTGTAATTTCTAGCCAATGTCAAAGCTTTTAATAAAACTTCATAATTAGTGTTTGTATAAATTCTTCATTTCCAATGCAAACTTTGATTAGCGATAACTTGAAATCCACTTGTGCTCCAAATTTCATTTTTCTTTTAAAATAAAGCTCATGGAATTCTTCAAAAATTATGTAATCATGTATTTGTGTTCAAAATCTCGCCTTAATGGTTTAAATCGCTATTTAAGTCTAAGTGTTCATTTGCTGAATTTTGGACAGTCAGCGATCGTGTGTACGTATGCTTATCCATATTAGATTAAAGCTGTGGTTTGGTATATTTTATCTTGTCTCAAAAGTAAAAGCTTGATGATTCTTCCATTTTTTCACCACATATGCAGTAACCTTATTTGGGAGATAAATGAACATATATATATTTTTGTTTTTATTCAAAAAACAAATGGTTTCCCGTCTGTAATTTTTTGCCAATGTCAAAGCTTTTAATAAAACTTCATAATTAGTGTTTGTATGAATTCTTCATTTCCAATGCAAACTTTGATTAGCGATAACTTGAAATCCACTTGTGCTCCAAATTTCATTTTTCTTTTAAAATAAAGCTCATGGATTTCTTCAAAAATTATGTACTCATGTATTTGTCTTCAAAATCTCGCCTTAATGGTTTAAATCGCCATTTAAGTCTAAGTGTTCATTTGGTGAAAGAGTTTGGGTTATTTCTTCAATTACTTGTTGCGTTATATTCTCTCTTTCATGATCTCAGGTTAAATCTTCGGTCGAAAAATGGAAAAGTAAATTCATATGAATATAGAACTATTTTCCTTGAGATATCCTTCTCAGTAGCAAACAAATGGTTTCCCGTCTGTAATTTCTAGCCAATGTCAAAGCTTTTAATAAAACTTCATAATTAGTGTTTGTATAAATTCTTCATTTCCAATGCAAACTTTGATTAGCGATAACTTGAAATCCACTTGTGCTCCAAATTTCATTTTTCTTTTAAAATAAAGCTCATGGAATTCTTCAAAAATTATGTAATCATGTATTTGTGTTCAAAATCTCGCCTTAATGGTTTAAATCGCTATTTAAGTCTAAGTGTTCATTTGCTGAATTTTGGACAGTCAGCGATCGTGTGTACGTATGCTTATCCATATTAGATTAAAGCTGTGGTTTGGTATATTTTATCTTGTCTCAAAAGTAAAAGCTTGATGATTCTTCCATTTTTTCACCACATATGCAGTAACCTTATTTGGGAGATAAATGAACATATATATATTTTTGTTTTTATTCAAAAAACAAATGGTTTCCCGTCTGTAATTTTTTGCCAATGTCAAAGCTTTTAATAAAACTTCATAATTAGTGTTTGTATGAATTCTTCATTTCCAATGCAAACTTTGATTAGCGATAACTTGAAATCCACTTGTGCTCCAAATTTCATTTTTCTTTTAAAATAAAGCTCATGGATTTCTTCAAAAATTATGTACTCATGTATTTGTCTTCAAAATCTCGCCTTAATGGTTTAAATCGCCATTTAAGTCTAAGTGTTCATTTGGTGAAAGAGTTTGGGTTATTTCTTCAATTACTTGTTGCGTTATATTCTCTCTTTCATGATCTCAGGTTAAATCTTCGGTCGAAAAATGGAAAAGTAAATTCATATGAATATAGAACTATTTTCCTTGAGATATCCTTCTCAGTAGCAAACAAATGGTTTCCCGTCTGTAATTTCTAGCCAATGTCAAAGCTTTTAATAAAACTTCATAATTAGTGTTTGTATAAATTCTTCATTTCCAATGCAAACTTTGATTAGCGATAACTTGAAATCCACTTGTGCTCCAAATTTCTTTTTTCTTTTAAAATAAAGCTCATGGAATTCTTCAAAAATTATGTAATCATGTATCTGTGTTGAAAATCTCGCCTTAATGGTTTAAATCGCTATTTAAGTCTAAGTGTTCATTTGCTGAATTTTGGACAGTCAGCGATCGTGTGTACGTATGCTTATCCATATTAGATTAAAGCTGTGGTTTGGTATATTTTATCCTGTCTCAAAAGTAAAAGCTTGATGATTCTTCCATTTTTTCACCACATATGCAGTAACCTTATTTGGGAGATAAATGAACATATATATATTTTTGTTTTTATTCAAAAAACAAATGGTTTCCCGTCTGTAATTTTTTGCCGATGTCAAAGCTTTTAATAAAACTTCATAATTAGTGTTTGTATGAATTCTTCATTTCCAATGCAAACTTTGATTAGCGATAACTTGAAATCCACTTGTGCTCCAAATTTAATTTTTCTTTTAAAATAAAGCTCATGGATTTCTTCAAAAATTATGTAATCATGTATTTGTCTTCAAAATCTCGCCTTAATGGTTTAAATCGCCATTTAAGTCTAAGTGTTCATTTGGTGAAAGAGTTTGGGTTATTTCTTCAATTACTTGTTGCGTTATATTCTCTCTTTCATGATCTCAGGTTAAATCTTCGGTCGAAAAATGGAAAAGTAAATTCATATGAATATAGAACTATTTTCCTTGAGATATCCTTCTCAGTAGCAAACAAATGGTTTCCCGTCTGTAATTTCTAGCCAATGTCAAAGCTTTTAATAAAACTTCATAATTAGTGTTTGTATGAATTCTTCATTTCCAATGCAAACTTTGATTAGCGATAACTTGAAATCCACTTGTGCTCCAAATTTCATTTTTCTTTTAAAATAAAGCTCATGGAATTCTTAAAAAATTATGTAATCATGTATTTGTGTTCAAAATCTCGCTTTAATGGTTTAAATCGCTATTTAAGTCTAAGTGTTCATTTGCTGAATTTTGGACAGTCAGCGATCGTGTGTACGTATGCTTATCCATATTAGATTAAAGCTGTGGTTTGGTATATTTTATCTTGTCTCAAAAGTAAAAGCTTGATGATTCTTCCATTTTTTCACCACATATGCAGTAACCTTATTTGGGAGATAAATGAACATATATATATTTTTGTTTTTATTCAAAAAACAAATGGTTTCCCGTCTGTAATTTTTTGCCAATGTCAAAGCTTTTAATAAAACTTCATAATTAGTGTTTGTATGAATTCTTCATTTCCAATGCAAACTTTGATTAGCGATAACTTGAAATCCACTTGTGCTCCAAATTTAATTTTTCTTTTAAAATAAAGCTCATGGATTTCTTCAAAAATTATGTAATCATGTATTTGTCTTCAAAATCTCGCCTTAATGGTTTAAATCGCCATTTAAGTCTAAGTGTTCATTTGGTGAAAGAGTTTGGGTTATTTCTTCAATTACTTGTTGCGTTATATTCTCTCTTTCATGATCTCAGGTTAAATCTTCGGTCGAAAAATGGAAAAGTAAATTCATATGAATATAGAACTATTTTCCTTGAGATATCCTTCTCAGTAGCAAACAAATGGTTTCCCGTCTGTAATTTCTAGCCAATGTCAAAGCTTTTAATAAAACTTCATAATTAGTGTTTGTATAAATTCTTCATTTCCAATGCAAACTTTGATTAGCGATAACTTGAAATCCACTTGTGCTCCAAATTTCATTTTTCTTTTAAAATAAAGCTCATGGAATTCTTCAAAAATTATGTAATCATGTATTTGTGTTCAAAATCTCGCCTTAATGGTTTAAATCGCTATTTAAGTCTAAGTGTTCATTTGCTGAATTTTGGACAGTCAGCGATCGTGTGTACGTATGCTTATCCATATTAGATTAAAGCTGTGGTTTGGTATATTTTATCTTGTCTCAAAAGTAAAAGCTTGATGATTCTTCCATTTTTTCACCACATATGCAGTAACCTTATTTGGGAGATAAATGAACATATATATATTTTTGTTTTTATTCAAAAAACAAATGGTTTCCCGTCTGTAATTTTTTGCCAATGTCAAAGCTTTTAATAAAACTTCATAATTAGTGTTTGTATGAATTCTTCATTTCCAATGCAAACTTTGATTAGCGATAACTTGAAATCCACTTGTGCTCCAAATTTCATTTTTCTTTTAAAATAAAGCTCATGGATTTCTTCAAAAATTATGTACCCATGTATTTGTCTTCAAAATCTCGCCTTAATGGTTTAAATCGCCATTTAAGTCTAAGTGTTCATTTGGTGAAATAGTTTGGGTTATTTCTTCAATTACTTGTTGCGTTATATTCTCTCTTTCATGATCTCAGGTTAAATCTTCGGTCGAAAAATGGAAAAGTAAATTCATATGAATATAGAACTATTTTCCTTGAGATATCCTTCTCAGTAGCAAACAAATGGTTTCCCGTCTGTAATTTCTAGCCAATGTCAAAGCTTTTAATAAAACTTCATAATTAGTGTTTGTATAAATTCTTCATTTCCAATGCAAACTTTGATTAGCGATAACTTGAAATCCACTTGTGCTCCAAATTTCATTTTTCTTTTAAAATAAAGCTCATGGAATTCTTAAAAAATTATGTAATCATGTATTTGTGTTCAAAATCTCGCCTTAATGGTTTAAATCGCTATTTAAGTCTAAGTGTTCATTTGCTGAATTTTGGACAGTCAGCGATCGTGTGTACGTATGGTTATCCATATTAGATTAAAGCTGTGGTTTGGTATATTTTATCTTGTCTCAAAAGTAAAAGCTTGATGATTCTTCCATTTTTTCACCACATATGCAGTAACCTTATTTGGGAGATAAATGAACATATATATATTTTTGTTTTTATTCAAAAAACAAATGGTTTCCCGTCTGTAATTTCTAGCCAATGTCAAAGCTTTTAATAAAACTTCATAATTAGTGTTTGTATAAATTCTTCATTTCCAATGCAAACTTTGATTAGCGATAACTTGAAATCCACTTGTGCTCCAAATTTCATTTTTCTTTTAAAATAAAGCTCATGGAATTCTTAAAAAATTATGTAATCATGTATTTGTGTTCAAAATCTCGCTTTAATGGTTTAAATCGCTATTTAAGTCTAAGTGTTCATTTGCTGAATTTTGGACAGTCAGCGATCGTGTGTACGTATGCTTATCCATATTAGATTAAAGCTGTGGTTTGGTATATTTTATCTTGTCTCAAAAGTAAAAGCTTGATGATTCTTCCATTTTTTCACCACATATGCAGTAACCTTATTTGGGAGATAAATGAACATATATATATTTTTGTTTTTATTCAAAAAACAAATGGTTTCCCGTCTGTAATTTTTTGCCAATGTCAAAGCTTTTAATAAAACTTCATAATTAGTGTTTGTATGAATTCTTCATTTCCAATGCAAACTTTGATTAGCGATAACTTGAAATCCACTTGTGCTCCAAATTTCATTTTTCTTTTAAAATAAAGCTCATGGATTTCTTCAAAAATTATGTACTCATGTATTTGTCTTCAAAATCTCGCCTTAATGGTTTAAATCGCCATTTAAGTCTAAGTGTTCATTTGGTGAAAGAGTTTGGGTTATTTCTTCAATTACTTGTTGCGTTATATTCTCTCTTTCATGATCTCAGGTTAAATCTTCGGTCGAAAAATGGAAAAGTAAATTCATATGAATATAGAACTATTTTCCTTGAGATATCCTTCTCAGTAGCAAACAAATGGTTTCCCGTCTGTAATTTCTAGCCAATGTCAAAGCTTTTAATAAAACTTCATAATTAGTGTTTGTATAAATTCTTCATTTCCAATGCAAACTTTGATTAGCGATAACTTGAAATCCACTTGTGCTCCAAATTTCTTTTTTCTTTTAAAATAAAGCTCATGGAATTCTTCAAAAATTATGTTATCATGTATCTGTGTTCAAAATCTCGCCTTAATGGTTTAAATCGCTATTTAAGTCTAAGTGTTCATTTGCTGAATTTTGGACAGTCAGCGATCGTGTGTACGTATGCTTATCCATATTAGATTAAAGCTGTGGTTTGGTATATTTTATCCTGTCTCAAAAGTAAAAGCTTGATGATTCTTCCATTTTTTCACCACATATGCAGTAACCTTATTTGGGAGATAAATGAACATATATATATTTTTGTTTTTATTCAAAAAACAAATGGTTTCCCGTCTGTAATTTTTTGCCGATGTCAAAGCTTTTAATAAAACTTCATAATTAGTGTTTGTATGAATTCTTCATTTCCAATGCAAACTTTGATTAGCGATAACTTGAAATCCACTTGTGCTCCAAATTTAATTTTTCTTTTAAAATAAAGCTCATGGATTTCTTCAAAAATTATGTAATCATGTATTTGTCTTCAAAATCTCGCCTTAATGGTTTAAATCGCCATTTAAGTCTAAGTGTTCATTTGGTGAAAGAGTTTGGGTTATTTCTTCAATTACTTGTTGCGTTATATTCTCTCTTTCATGATCTCAGGTTAAATCTTCGGTCGAAAAATGGAAAAGTAAATTCATATGAATATAGAACTATTTTCCTTGAGATATCCTTCTCAGTAGCAAACAAATGGTTTCCCGTCTGTAATTTCTAGCCAATGTCAAAGCTTTTAATAAAACTTCATAATTAGTGTTTGTATAAATTCTTCATTTCCAATGCAAACTTTGATTAGCGATAACTTGAAATCCACTTGTGCTCCAAATTTCTTTTTTCTTTTAAAATAAAGCTCATGGAATTCTTCAAAAATTATGTAATCATGTATTTGTGTTCAAAATCTCGCCTTAATGGTGTAAATCGCTATTTAAGTCTAAGTGTTCATTTGCTGAATTTTGGACAGTCAGCGATCGTGTGTACGTATGCTTATCCATATTAGATTAAAGCTGTGGTTTGGTATATTTTATCTTGTCTCAAAAGTAAAAGCTTGATGATTCTTCCATTTTTTCACCACATATGCAGTAACCTTATTTGGGAGATAAATGAACATATATATATTTTTGTTTTTATTCAAAAAACAAATGGTTTCCCGTCTGTAATTTTTTGCCAATGTCAAAGCTTTTAATAAAACTTCATAATTAGTGTTTGTATGAATTCTTCATTTCCAATGCAAACTTTGATTAGCGATAACTTGAAATCCACTTGTGCTCCAAATTTCATTTTTCTTTTAAAATAAAGCTCATGGATTTCTTCAAAAATTATGTACTCATGTATTTGTCTTCAAAATCTCGCCTTAATGGTTTAAATCGCCATTTAAGTCTAAGTGTTCATTTGGTGAAAGAGTTTGGGTTATTTCTTCAATTACTTGTTGCGTTATATTCTCTCTTTCATGATCTCAGGTTAAATCTTCGGTCGAAAAATGGAAAAGTAAATTCATATGAATATAGAACTATTTTCCTTGAGATATCCTTCTCAGTAGCAAACAAATGGTTTCCCGTCTGTAATTTCTAGCCAATGTCAAAGCTTTTAATAAAACTTCATAATTAGTGTTTGTATAAATTCTTCATTTCCAATGCAAACTTTGATTAGCGATAACTTGAAATCCACTTGAGCTCCAAATTTCTTTTTTCTTTTAAAATAAAGCTCATGGAATTCTTCAAAAATTATGTTATCATGTATCTGTGTTCAAAATCTCGCCTTAATGGTTTAAATCGCTATTTAAGTCTAAGTGTTCATTTGCTGAATTTTGGACAGTCAGCGATCGTGTGTACGTATGCTTATCCATATTAGATTAAAGCTGTGGTTTGGTATATTTTATCCTGTCTCAAAAGTAAAAGCTTGATGATTCTTCCATTTTTTCACCACATATGCAGTAACCTTATTTGGGAGATAAATGAACATATATATATTTTTGTTTTTATTCAAAAAACAAATGGTTTCCCGTCTGTAATTTTTTGCCGATGTCAAAGCTTTTAATAAAACTTCATAATTAGTGTTTGTATGAATTCTTCATTTCCAATGCAAACTTTGATTAGCGATAACTTGAAATCCACTTGTGCTCCAAATTTAATTTTTCTTTTAAAATAAAGCTCATGGATTTCTTCAAAAATTATGTAATCATGTATTTGTCTTCAAAATCTCGCCTTAATGGTTTAAATCGCCATTTAAGTCTAAGTGTTCATTTGGTGAAAGAGTTTGGGTTATTTCTTCAATTACTTGTTGCGTTATATTCTCTCTTTCATGATCTCAGGTTAAATCTTCGGTCGAAAAATGGAAAAGTAAATTCATATGAATATAGAACTATTTTCCTTGAGATATCCTTCTCAGTAGCAAACAAATGGTTTCCCGTCTGTAATTTCTAGCCAATGTCAAAGCTTTTAATAAAACTTCATAATTAGTGTTTGTATAAATTCTTCATTTCCAATGCAAACTTTGATTAGCGATAACTTGAAATCCACTTGTGCTCCAAATTTCTTTTTTCTTTTAAAATAAAGCTCATGGAATTCTTAAAAAATTATGTAATCATGTATTTGTGTTCAAAATCTCGCCTTAATGGTGTAAATCGCTATTTAAGTCTAAGTGTTCATTTGCTGAATTTTGGACAGTCAGCGATCGTGTGTACGTATGCTTATCCATATTAGATTAAAGCTGTGGTTTGGTATATTTTATCTTGTCTCAAAAGTAAAAGCTTGATGATTCTTCCATTTTTTCACCACATATGCAGTAACCTTATTTGGGAGATAAATGAACATATATATATTTTTGTTTTTATTCAAAAAACAAATGGTTTCCCGTCTGTAATTTTTTGCCAATGTCAAAGCTTTTAATAAAACTTCATAATTAGTGTTTGTATGAATTCTTCATTTCCAATGCAAACTTTGATTAGCGATAACTTGAAATCCACTTGTGCTCCAAATTTCATTTTTCTTTTAAAATAAAGCTCATGGATTTCTTCAAAAATTATGTAATCATGTATTTGTCTTCAAAATCTCGCCTTAATGGTTTAAATCGCCATTTAAGTCTAAGTGTTCATTTGGTGAAAGAGTTTGGGTTATTTCTTCAATTACTTGTTGCGTTATATTCTCTCTTTCATGATCTCAGGTTAAATCTTCGGTCGAAAAATGGAAAAGTAAATTCATATGAATATAGAACTATTTTCCTTGAGATATCCTTCTCAGTAGCAAACAAATGGTTTCCCGTCTGTAATTTCTAGCCAATGTCAAAGCTTTTAATAAAACTTCATAATTAGTGTTTGTATAAATTCTTCATTTCCAATGCAAACTTTGATTAGCGATAACTTGAAATCCACTTGTGCTCCAAATTTCATTTTTCTTTTAAAATAAAGCTCATGGAATTCTTCAAAAATTATGTAATCATGTATTTGTGTTCAAAATCTCGCCTTAATGGTTTAAATCGCTATTTAAGTCTAAGTGTTCATTTGCTGAATTTTGGACAGTCAGCGATCGTGTGTACGTATGCTTATCCATATTAGATTAAAGCTGTGGTTTGGTATATTTTATCTTGTCTCAAAAGTAAAAGCTTGATGATTCTTCCATTTTTTCACCACATATGCAGTAACCTTATTTGGGAGATAAATGAACATATATATATTTTTGTTTTTATTCAAAAAACAAATGGTTTCCCGTCTGTAATTTTTTGCCAATGTCAAAGCTTTTAATAAAACTTCATAATTAGTGTTTGTATGAATTCTTCATTTCCAATGCAAACTTTGATTAGCGATAACTTGAAATCCACTTGTGCTCCAAATTTCATTTTTCTTTTAAAATAAAGCTCATGGATTTCTTCAAAAATTATGTACTCATGTATTTGTCTTCAAAATCTCGCCTTAATGGTTTAAATCGCCATTTAAGTCTAAGTGTTCATTTGGTGAAAGAGTTTGGGTTATTTCTTCAATTACTTGTTGCGTTATATTCTCTCTTTCATGATCTCAGGTTAAATCTTCGGTCGAAAAATGGAAAAGTAAATTCATATGAATATAGAACTATTTTCCTTGAGATATCCTTCTCAGTAGCAAACAAATGGTTTCCCGTCTGTAATTTCTAGCCAATGTCAAAGCTTTTAATAAAACTTCATAATTAGTGTTTGTATAAATTCTTCATTTCCAATGCAAACTTTGATTAGCGATAACTTGAAATCCACTTGTGCTCCAAATTTCATTTTTCTTTTAAAATAAAGCTCATGGAATTCTTCAAAAATTATGTAATCATGTATTTGTGTTCAAAATCTCGCCTTAATGGTTTAAATCGCTATTTAAGTCTAAGTGTTCATTTGCTGAATTTTGGACAGTCAGCGATCGTGTGTACGTATGCTTATCCATATTAGATTAAAGCTGTGGTTTGGTATATTTTATCTTGTCTCAAAAGTAAAAGCTTGATGATTCTTCCATTTTTTCACCACATATGCAGTAACCTTATTTGGGAGATAAATGAACATATATATATTTTTGTTTTTATTCAAAAAACAAATGGTTTCCCGTCTGTAATTTTTTGCCAATGTCAAAGCTTTTAATAAAACTTCATAATTAGTGTTTGTATGAATTCTTCATTTCCAATGCAAACTTTGATTAGCGATAACTTGAAATCCACTTGTGCTCCAAATTTCATTTTTCTTTTAAAATAAAGCTCATGGATTTCTTCAAAAATTATGTACTCATGTATTTGTCTTCAAAATCTCGCCTTAATGGTTTAAATCGCCATTTAAGTCTAAGTGTTCATTTGGTGAAAGAGTTTGGGTTATTTCTTCAATTACTTGTTGCGTTATATTCTCTCTTTCATGATCTCAGGTTAAATCTTCGGTCGAAAAATGGAAAAGTAAATTCATATGAATATAGAACTATTTTCCTTGAGATATCCTTCTCAGTAGCAAACAAATGGTTTCCCGTCTGTAATTTCTAGCCAATGTCAAAGCTTTTAATAAAACTTCATAATTAGTGTTTGTATAAATTCTTCATTTCCAATGCAAACTTTGATTAGCGATAACTTGAAATCCACTTGTGCTCCAAATTTCATTTTTCTTTTAAAATAAAGCTCATGGAATTCTTCAAAAATTATGTAATCATGTATTTGTGTTCAAAATCTCGCCTTAATGGTTTAAATCGCTATTTAAGTCTAAGTGTTCATTTGCTGAATTTTGGACAGTCAGCGATCGTGTGTACGTATGCTTATCCATATTAGATTAAAGCTGTGGTTTGGTATATTTTATCTTGTCTCAAAAGTAAAAGCTTGATGATTCTTCCATTTTTTCACCACATATGCAGTAACCTTATTTGGGAGATAAATGAACATATATATATTTTTGTTTTTATTCAAAAAACAAATGGTTTCCCGTCTGTAATTTTTTGCCAATGTCAAAGCTTTTAATAAAACTTCATAATTAGTGTTTGTATGAATTCTTCATTTCCAATGCAAACTTTGATTAGCGATAACTTGAAATCCACTTGTGCTCCAAATTTCATTTTTCTTTTAAAATAAAGCTCATGGATTTCTTCAAAAATTATGTACTCATGTATTTGTCTTCAAAATCTCGCCTTAATGGTTTAAATCGCCATTTAAGTCTAAGTGTTCATTTGGTGAAAGAGTTTGGGTTATTTCTTCAATTACTTGTTGCGTTATATTCTCTCTTTCATGATCTCAGGTTAAATCTTCGGTCGAAAAATGGAAAAGTAAATTCATATGAATATAGAACTATTTTCCTTGAGATATCCTTCTCAGTAGCAAACAAATGGTTTCCCGTCTGTAATTTCTAGCCAATGTCAAAGCTTTTAATAAAACTTCATAATTAGTGTTTGTATAAATTCTTCATTTCCAATGCAAACTTTGATTAGCGATAACTTGAAATCCACTTGAGCTCCAAATTTCTTTTTTCTTTTAAAATAAAGCTCATGGAATTCTTCAAAAATTATGTTATCATGTATCTGTGTTCAAAATCTCGCCTTAATGGTTTAAATCGCTATTTAAGTCTAAGTGTTCATTTGCTGAATTTTGGACAGTCAGCGATCGTGTGTACGTATGCTTATCCATATTAGATTAAAGCTGTGGTTTGGTATATTTTATCCTGTCTCAAAAGTAAAAGCTTGATGATTCTTCCATTTTTTCACCACATATGCAGTAACCTTATTTGGGAGATAAATGAACATATATATATTTTTGTTTTTATTCAAAAAACAAATGGTTTCCCGTCTGTAATTTTTTGCCGATGTCAAAGCTTTTAATAAAACTTCATAATTAGTGTTTGTATGAATTCTTCATTTCCAATGCAAACTTTGATTAGCGATAACTTGAAATCCACTTGTGCTCCAAATTTAATTTTTCTTTTAAAATAAAGCTCATGGATTTCTTCAAAAATTATGTAATCATGTATTTGTCTTCAAAATCTCGCCTTAATGGTTTAAATCGCCATTTAAGTCTAAGTGTTCATTTGGTGAAAGAGTTTGGGTTATTTCTTCAATTACTTGTTGCGTTATATTCTCTCTTTCATGATCTCAGGTTAAATCTTCGGTCGAAAAATGGAAAAGTAAATTCATATGAATATAGAACTATTTTCCTTGAGATATCCTTCTCAGTAGCAAACAAATGGTTTCCCGTCTGTAATTTCTAGCCAATGTCAAAGCTTTTAATAAAACTTCATAATTAGTGTTTGTATAAATTCTTCATTTCCAATGCAAACTTTGATTAGCGATAACTTGAAATCCACTTGTGCTCCAAATTTCTTTTTTCTTTTAAAATAAAGCTCATGGAATTCTTAAAAAATTATGTAATCATGTATTTGTGTTCAAAATCTCGCCTTAATGGTGTAAATCGCTATTTAAGTCTAAGTGTTCATTTGCTGAATTTTGGACAGTCAGCGATCGTGTGTACGTATGCTTATCCATATTAGATTAAAGCTGTGGTTTGGTATATTTTATCTTGTCTCAAAAGTAAAAGCTTGATGATTCTTCCATTTTTTCACCACATATGCAGTAACCTTATTTGGGAGATAAATGAACATATATATATTTTTGTTTTTATTCAAAAAACAAATGGTTTCCCGTCTGTAATTTTTTGCCAATGTCAAAGCTTTTAATAAAACTTCATAATTAGTGTTTGTATGAATTCTTCATTTCCAATGCAAACTTTGATTAGCGATAACTTGAAATCCACTTGTGCTCCAAATTTCATTTTTCTTTTAAAATAAAGCTCATGGATTTCTTCAAAAATTATGTACTCATTTATTTGTCTTCAAAATCTCGCCTTAATGGTTTAAATCGCCATTTAAGTCTAAGTGTTCATTTGGTGAAAGAGTTTGGGTTATTTCTTCAATTACTTGTTGCGTTATATTCTCTCTTTCATGATCTCAGGTTAAATCTTCGGTCGAAAAATGGAAAAGTAAATTCATATGAATATAGAACTATTTTCCTTGAGATATCCTTCTCAGTAGCAAACAAATGGTTTCCCGTCTGTAATTTCTAGCCAATGTCAAAGCTTTTAATAAAACTTCATAATTAGTGTTTGTATAAATTCTTCATTTCCAATGCAAACTTTGATTAGCGATAACTTGAAATCCACTTGTGCTCCAAATTTCATTTTTCTTTTAAAATAAAGCTCATGGAATTCTTCAAAAATTATGTAATCATGTATTTGTGTTCAAAATCTCGCCTTAATGGTTTAAATCGCTATTTAAGTCTAAGTGTTCATTTGCTGAATTTTGGACAGTCAGCGATCGTGTGTACGTATGCTTATCCATATTAGATTAAAGCTGTGGTTTGGTATATTTTATCTTGTCTCAAAAGTAAAAGCTTGATGATTCTTCCATTTTTTCACCACATATGCAGTAACCTTATTTGGGAGATAAATGAACATATATATATTTTTGTTTTTATTCAAAAAACAAATGGTTTCCCGTCTGTAATTTTTTGCCAATGTCAAAGCTTTTAATAAAACTTCATAATTAGTGTTTGTATGAATTCTTCATTTCCAATGCAAACTTTGATTAGCGATAACTTGAAATCCACTTGTGCTCCAAATTTCATTTTTCTTTTAAAATAAAGCTCATGGATTTCTTCAAAAATTATGTACTCATGTATTTGTCTTCAAAATCTCGCCTTAATGGTTTAAATCGCCATTTAAGTCTAAGTGTTCATTTGGTGAAAGAGTTTGGGTTATTTCTTCAATTACTTGTTGCGTTATATTCTCTCTTTCATGATCTCAGGTTAAATCTTCGGTCGAAAAATGGAAAAGTAAATTCATATGAATATAGAACTATTTTCCTTGAGATATCCTTCTCAGTAGCAAACAAATGGTTTCCCGTCTGTAATTTCTAGCCAATGTCAAAGCTTTTAATAAAACTTCATAATTAGTGTTTGTATAAATTCTTCATTTCCAATGCAAACTTTGATTAGCGATAACTTGAAATCCACTTGTGCTCCAAATTTCATTTTTCTTTTAAAATAAAGCTCATGGAATTCTTCAAAAATTATGTAATCATGTATTTGTGTTCAAAATCTCGCCTTAATGGTTTAAATCGCTATTTAAGTCTAAGTGTTCATTTGCTGAATTTTGGACAGTCAGCGATCGTGTGTACGTATGCTTATCCATATTAGATTAAAGCTGTGGTTTGGTATATTTTATCTTGTCTCAAAAGTAAAAGCTTGATGATTCTTCCATTTTTTCACCACATATGCAGTAACCTTATTTGGGAGATAAATGAACATATATATATTTTTGTTTTTATTCAAAAAACAAATGGTTTCCCGTCTGTAATTTTTTGCCAATGTCAAAGCTTTTAATAAAACTTCATAATTAGTGTTTGTATGAATTCTTCATTTCCAATGCAAACTTTGATTAGCGATAACTTGAAATCCACTTGTGCTCCAAATTTCATTTTTCTTTTAAAATAAAGCTCATGGATTTCTTCAAAAATTATGTACTCATGTATTTGTCTTCAAAATCTCGCCTTAATGGTTTAAATCGCCATTTAAGTCTAAGTGTTCATTTGGTGAAAGAGTTTGGGTTATTTCTTCAATTACTTGTTGCGTTATATTCTCTCTTTCATGATCTCAGGTTAAATCTTCGGTCGAAAAATGGAAAAGTAAATTCATATGAATATAGAACTATTTTCCTTGAGATATCCTTCTCAGTAGCAAACAAATGGTTTCCCGTCTGTAATTTCTAGCCAATGTCAAAGCTTTTAATAAAACTTCATAATTAGTGTTTGTATAAATTCTTCATTTCCAATGCAAACTTTGATTAGCGATAACTTGAAATCCACTTGAGCTCCAAATTTCTTTTTTCTTTTAAAATAAAGCTCATGGAATTCTTCAAAAATTATGTTATCATGTATCTGTGTTCAAAATCTCGCCTTAATGGTTTAAATCGCTATTTAAGTCTAAGTGTTCATTTGCTGAATTTTGGACAGTCAGCGATCGTGTGTACGTATGCTTATCCATATTAGATTAAAGCTGTGGTTTGGTATATTTTATCCTGTCTCAAAAGTAAAAGCTTGATGATTCTTCCATTTTTTCACCACATATGCAGTAACCTTATTTGGGAGATAAATGAACATATATATATTTTTGTTTTTATTCAAAAAACAAATGGTTTCCCGTCTGTAATTTTTTGCCGATGTCAAAGCTTTTAATAAAACTTCATAATTAGTGTTTGTATGAATTCTTCATTTCCAATGCAAACTTTGATTAGCGATAACTTGAAATCCACTTGTGCTCCAAATTTAATTTTTCTTTTAAAATAAAGCTCATGGATTTCTTCAAAAATTATGTAATCATGTATTTGTCTTCAAAATCTCGCCTTAATGGTTTAAATCGCCATTTAAGTCTAAGTGTTCATTTGGTGAAAGAGTTTGGGTTATTTCTTCAATTACTTGTTGCGTTATATTCTCTCTTTCATGATCTCAGGTTAAATCTTCGGTCGAAAAATGGAAAAGTAAATTCATATGAATATAGAACTATTTTCCTTGAGATATCCTTCTCAGTAGCAAACAAATGGTTTCCCGTCTGTAATTTCTAGCCAATGTCAAAGCTTTTAATAAAACTTCATAATTAGTGTTTGTATAAATTCTTCATTTCCAATGCAAACTTTGATTAGCGATAACTTGAAATCCACTTGTGCTCCAAATTTCTTTTTTCTTTTAAAATAAAGCTCATGGAATTCTTAAAAAATTATGTAATCATGTATTTGTGTTCAAAATCTCGCCTTAATGGTGTAAATCGCTATTTAAGTCTAAGTGTTCATTTGCTGAATTTTGGACAGTCAGCGATCGTGTGTACGTATGCTTATCCATATTAGATTAAAGCTGTGGTTTGGTATATTTTATCTTGTCTCAAAAGTAAAAGCTTGATGATTCTTCCATTTTTTCACCACATATGCAGTAACCTTATTTGGGAGATAAATGAACATATATATATTTTTGTTTTTATTCAAAAAACAAATGGTTTCCCGTCTGTAATTTTTTGCCAATGTCAAAGCTTTTAATAAAACTTCATAATTAGTGTTTGTATGAATTCTTCATTTCCAATGCAAACTTTGATTAGCGATAACTTGAAATCCACTTGTGCTCCAAATTTCATTTTTCTTTTAAAATAAAGCTCATGGATTTCTTCAAAAATTATGTAATCATGTATTTGTCTTCAAAATCTCGCCTTAATGGTTTAAATCGCCATTTAAGTCTAAGTGTTCATTTGGTGAAAGAGTTTGGGTTATTTCTTCAATTACTTGTTGCGTTATATTCTCTCTTTCATGATCTCAGGTTAAATCTTCGGTCGAAAAATGGAAAAGTAAATTCATATGAATATAGAACTATTTTCCTTGAGATATCCTTCTCAGTAGCAAACAAATGGTTTCCCGTCTGTAATTTCTAGCCAATGTCAAAGCTTTTAATAAAACTTCATAATTAGTGTTTGTATAAATTCTTCATTTCCAATGCAAACTTTGATTAGCGATAACTTGAAATCCACTTGTGCTCCAAATTTCATTTTTCTTTTAAAATAAAGCTCATGGAATTCTTCAAAAATTATGTAATCATGTATTTGTGTTCAAAATCTCGCCTTAATGGTTTAAATCGCTATTTAAGTCTAAGTGTTCATTTGCTGAATTTTGGACAGTCAGCGATCGTGTGTACGTATGCTTATCCATATTAGATTAAAGCTGTGGTTTGGTATATTTTATCTTGTCTCAAAAGTAAAAGCTTGATGATTCTTCCATTTTTTCACCACATATGCAGTAACCTTATTTGGGAGATAAATGAACATATATATATTTTTGTTTTTATTCAAAAAACAAATGGTTTCCCGTCTGTAATTTTTTGCCAATGTCAAAGCTTTTAATAAAACTTCATAATTAGTGTTTGTATGAATTCTTCATTTCCAATGCAAACTTTGATTAGCGATAACTTGAAATCCACTTGTGCTCCAAATTTCATTTTTCTTTTAAAATAAAGCTCATGGATTTCTTCAAAAATTATGTACTCATGTATTTGTCTTCAAAATCTCGCCTTAATGGTTTAAATCGCCATTTAAGTCTAAGTGTTCATTTGGTGAAAGAGTTTGGGTTATTTCTTCAATTACTTGTTGCGTTATATTCTCTCTTTCATGATCTCAGGTTAAATCTTCGGTCGAAAAATGGAAAAGTAAATTCATATGAATATAGAACTATTTTCCTTGAGATATCCTTCTCAGTAGCAAACAAATGGTTTCCCGTCTGTAATTTCTAGCCAATGTCAAAGCTTTTAATAAAACTTCATAATTAGTGTTTGTATAAATTCTTCATTTCCAATGCAAACTTTGATTAGCGATAACTTGAAATCCACTTGTGCTCCAAATTTCATTTTTCTTTTAAAATAAAGCTCATGGAATTCTTCAAAAATTATGTAATCATGTATTTGTGTTCAAAATCTCGCCTTAATGGTTTAAATCGCTATTTAAGTCTAAGTGTTCATTTGCTGAATTTTGGACAGTCAGCGATCGTGTGTACGTATGCTTATCCATATTAGATTAAAGCTGTGGTTTGGTATATTTTATCTTGTCTCAAAAGTAAAAGCTTGATGATTCTTCCATTTTTTCACCACATATGCAGTAACCTTATTTGGGAGATAAATGAACATATATATATTTTTGTTTTTATTCAAAAAACAAATGGTTTCCCGTCTGTAATTTTTTGCCAATGTCAAAGCTTTTAATAAAACTTCATAATTAGTGTTTGTATGAATTCTTCATTTCCAATGCAAACTTTGATTAGCGATAACTTGAAATCCACTTGTGCTCCAAATTTCATTTTTCTTTTAAAATAAAGCTCATGGATTTCTTCAAAAATTATGTACTCATGTATTTGTCTTCAAAATCTCGCCTTAATGGTTTAAATCGCCATTTAAGTCTAAGTGTTCATTTGGTGAAAGAGTTTGGGTTATTTCTTCAATTACTTGTTGCGTTATATTCTCTCTTTCATGATCTCAGGTTAAATCTTCGGTCGAAAAATGGAAAAGTAAATTCATATGAATATAGAACTATTTTCCTTGAGATATCCTTCTCAGTAGCAAACAAATGGTTTCCCGTCTGTAATTTCTAGCCAATGTCAAAGCTTTTAATAAAACTTCATAATTAGTGTTTGTATAAATTCTTCATTTCCAATGCAAACTTTGATTAGCGATAACTTGAAATCCACTTGTGCTCCAAATTTCATTTTTCTTTTAAAATAAAGCTCATGGAATTCTTAAAAAATTATGTAATCATGTATTTGTGTTCAAAATCTCGCCTTAATGGTTTAAATCGCTATTTAAGTCTAAGTGTTCATTTGCTGAATTTTGGACAGTCAGCGATCGTGTGTACGTATGCTTATCCATATTAGATTAAAGCTGTGGTTTGGTATATTTTATCTTGTCTCAAAAGTAAAAGCTTGATGATTCTTCCATTTTTTCACCACATATGCAGTAACCTTATTTGGGAGATAAATGAACATATATATATTTTTGTTTTTATTCAAAAAACAAATGGTTTCCCGTCTGTAATTTCTAGCCAATGTCAAAGCTTTTAATAAAACTTCATAATTAGTGTTTGTATAAATTCTTCATTTCCAATGCAAACTTTGATTAGCGATAACTTGAAATCCACTTGTGCTCCAAATTTCATTTTTCTTTTAAAATAAAGCTCATGGAATTCTTAAAAAATTATGTAATCATGTATTTGTGTTCAAAATCTCGCTTTAATGGTTTAAATCGCTATTTAAGTCTAAGTGTTCATTTGCTGAATTTTGGACAGTCAGCGATCGTGTGTACGTATGCTTATCCATATTAGATTAAAGCTGTGGTTTGGTATATTTTATCTTGTCTCAAAAGTAAAAGCTTGATGATTCTTCCATTTTTTCACCACATATGCAGTAACCTTATTTGGGAGATAAATGAACATATATATATTTTTGTTTTTATTCAAAAAACAAATGGTTTCCCGTCTGTAATTTTTTGCCAATGTCAAAGCTTTTAATAAAACTTCATAATTAGTGTTTGTATGAATTCTTCATTTCCAATGCAAACTTTGATTAGCGATAACTTGAAATCCACTTGTGCTCCAAATTTCATTTTTCTTTTAAAATAAAGCTCATGGATTTCTTCAAAAATTATGTACTCATGTATTTGTCTTCAAAATCTCGCCTTAATGGTTTAAATCGCCATTTAAGTCTAAGTGTTCATTTGGTGAAAGAGTTTGGGTTATTTCTTCAATTACTTGTTGCGTTATATTCTCTCTTTCATGATCTCAGGTTAAATCTTCGGTCGAAAAATGGAAAAGTAAATTCATATGAATATAGAACTATTTTCCTTGAGATATCCTTCTCAGTAGCAAACAAATGGTTTCCCGTCTGTAATTTCTAGCCAATGTCAAAGCTTTTAATAAAACTTCATAATTAGTGTTTGTATAAATTCTTCATTTCCAATGCAAACTTTGATTAGCGATAACTTGAAATCCACTTGTGCTCCAAATTTCTTTTTTCTTTTAAAATAAAGCTCATGGAATTCTTCAAAAATTATGTTATCATGTATCTGTGTTCAAAATCTCGCCTTAATGGTTTAAATCGCTATTTAAGTCTAAGTGTTCATTTGCTGAATTTTGGACAGTCAGCGATCGTGTGTACGTATGCTTATCCATATTAGATTAAAGCTGTGGTTTGGTATATTTTATCCTGTCTCAAAAGTAAAAGCTTGATGATTCTTCCATTTTTTCACCACATATGCAGTAACCTTATTTGGGAGATAAATGAACATATATATATTTTTGTTTTTATTCAAAAAACAAATGGTTTCCCGTCTGTAATTTTTTGCCGATGTCAAAGCTTTTAATAAAACTTCATAATTAGTGTTTGTATGAATTCTTCATTTCCAATGCAAACTTTGATTAGCGATAACTTGAAATCCACTTGTGCTCCAAATTTAATTTTTCTTTTAAAATAAAGCTCATGGATTTCTTCAAAAATTATGTAATCATGTATTTGTCTTCAAAATCTCGCCTTAATGGTTTAAATCGCCATTTAAGTCTAAGTGTTCATTTGGTGAAAGAGTTTGGGTTATTTCTTCAATTACTTGTTGCGTTATATTCTCTCTTTCATGATCTCAGGTTAAATCTTCGGTCGAAAAATGGAAAAGTAAATTCATATGAATATAGAACTATTTTCCTTGAGATATCCTTCTCAGTAGCAAACAAATGGTTTCCCGTCTGTAATTTCTAGCCAATGTCAAAGCTTTTAATAAAACTTCATAATTAGTGTTTGTATAAATTCTTCATTTCCAATGCAAACTTTGATTAGCGATAACTTGAAATCCACTTGTGCTCCAAATTTCTTTTTTCTTTTAAAATAAAGCTCATGGAATTCTTAAAAAATTATGTAATCATGTATTTGTGTTCAAAATCTCGCCTTAATGGTGTAAATCGCTATTTAAGTCTAAGTGTTCATTTGCTGAATTTTGGACAGTCAGCGATCGTGTGTACGTATGCTTATCCATATTAGATTAAAGCTGTGGTTTGGTATATTTTATCTTGTCTCAAAAGTAAAAGCTTGATGATTCTTCCATTTTTTCACCACATATGCAGTAACCTTATTTGGGAGATAAATGAACATATATATATTTTTGTTTTTATTCAAAAAACAAATGGTTTCCCGTCTGTAATTTTTTGCCAATGTCAAAGCTTTTAATAAAACTTCATAATTAGTGTTTGTATGAATTCTTCATTTCCAATGCAAACTTTGATTAGCGATAACTTGAAATCCACTTGTGCTCCAAATTTCATTTTTCTTTTAAAATAAAGCTCATGGATTTCTTCAAAAATTATGTACTCATGTATTTGTCTTCAAAATCTCGCCTTAATGGTTTAAATCGCCATTTAAGTCTAAGTGTTCATTTGGTGAAAGAGTTTGGGTTATTTCTTCAATTACTTGTTGCGTTATATTCTCTCTTTCATGATCTCAGGTTAAATCTTCGGTCGAAAAATGGAAAAGTAAATTCATATGAATATAGAACTATTTTCCTTGAGATATCCTTCTCAGTAGCAAACAAATGGTTTCCCGTCTGTAATTTCTAGCCAATGTCAAAGCTTTTAATAAAACTTCATAATTAGTGTTTGTATAAATTCTTCATTTCCAATGCAAACTTTGATTAGCGATAACTTGAAATCCACTTGTGCTCCAAATTTCTTTTTTCTTTTAAAATAAAGCTCATGGAATTCTTCAAAAATTATGTTATCATGTATCTGTGTTCAAAATCTCGCCTTAATGGTTTAAATCGCTATTTAAGTCTAAGTGTTCATTTGCTGAATTTTGGACAGTCAGCGATCGTGTGTACGTATGCTTATCCATATTAGATTAAAGCTGTGGTTTGGTATATTTTATCCTGTCTCAAAAGTAAAAGCTTGATGATTCTTCCATTTTTTCACCACATATGCAGTAACCTTATTTGGGAGATAAATGAACATATATATATTTTTGTTTTTATTCAAAAAACAAATGGTTTCCCGTCTGTAATTTTTTGCCGATGTCAAAGCTTTTAATAAAACTTCATAATTAGTGTTTGTATGAATTCTTCATTTCCAATGCAAACTTTGATTAGCGATAACTTGAAATCCACTTGTGCTCCAAATTTAATTTTTCTTTTAAAATAAAGCTCATGGATTTCTTCAAAAATTATGTAATCATGTATTTGTCTTCAAAATCTCGCCTTAATGGTTTAAATCGCCATTTAAGTCTAAGTGTTCATTTGGTGAAAGAGTTTGGGTTATTTCTTCAATTACTTGTTGCGTTATATTCTCTCTTTCATGATCTCAGGTTAAATCTTCGGTCGAAAAATGGAAAAGTAAATTCATATGAATATAGAACTATTTTCCTTGAGATATCCTTCTCAGTAGCAAACAAATGGTTTCCCGTCTGTAATTTCTAGCCAATGTCAAAGCTTTTAATAAAACTTCATAATTAGTGTTTGTATAAATTCTTCATTTCCAATGCAAACTTTGATTAGCGATAACTTGAAATCCACTTGTGCTCCAAATTTCTTTTTTCTTTTAAAATAAAGCTCATGGAATTCTTAAAAAATTATGTAATCATGTATTTGTGTTCAAAATCTCGCCTTAATGGTGTAAATCGCTATTTAAGTCTAAGTGTTCATTTGCTGAATTTTGGACAGTCAGCGATCGTGTGTACGTATGCTTATCCATATTAGATTAAAGCTGTGGTTTGGTATATTTTATCTTGTCTCAAAAGTAAAAGCTTGATGATTCTTCCATTTTTTCACCACATATGCAGTAACCTTATTTGGGAGATAAATGAACATATATATATTTTTGTTTTTATTCAAAAAACAAATGGTTTCCCGTCTGTAATTTTTTGCCAATGTCAAAGCTTTTAATAAAACTTCATAATTAGTGTTTGTATGAATTCTTCATTTCCAATGCAAACTTTGATTAGCGATAACTTGAAATCCACTTGTGCTCCAAATTTCATTTTTCTTTTAAAATAAAGCTCATGGATTTCTTCAAAAATTATGTAATCATGTATTTGTCTTCAAAATCTCGCCTTAATGGTTTAAATCGCCATTTAAGTCTAAGTGTTCATTTGGTGAAAGAGTTTGGGTTATTTCTTCAATTACTTGTTGCGTTATATTCTCTCTTTCATGATCTCAGGTTAAATCTTCGGTCGAAAAATGGAAAAGTAAATTCATATGAATATAGAACTATTTTCCTTGAGATATCCTTCTCAGTAGCAAACAAATGGTTTCCCGTCTGTAATTTCTAGCCAATGTCAAAGCTTTTAATAAAACTTCATAATTAGTGTTTGTATAAATTCTTCATTTCCAATGCAAACTTTGATTAGCGATAACTTGAAATCCACTTGTGCTCCAAATTTCATTTTTCTTTTAAAATAAAGCTCATGGAATTCTTCAAAAATTATGTAATCATGTATTTGTGTTCAAAATCTCGCCTTAATGGTTTAAATCGCTATTTAAGTCTAAGTGTTCATTTGCTGAATTTTGGACAGTCAGCGATCGTGTGTACGTATGCTTATCCATATTAGATTAAAGCTGTGGTTTGGTATATTTTATCTTGTCTCAAAAGTAAAAGCTTGATGATTCTTCCATTTTTTCACCACATATGCAGTAACCTTATTTGGGAGATAAATGAACATATATATATTTTTGTTTTTATTCAAAAAACAAATGGTTTCCCGTCTGTAATTTTTTGCCAATGTCAAAGCTTTTAATAAAACTTCATAATTAGTGTTTGTATGAATTCTTCATTTCCAATGCAAACTTTGATTAGCGATAACTTGAAATCCACTTGTGCTCCAAATTTCATTTTTCTTTTAAAATAAAGCTCATGGATTTCTTCAAAAATTATGTACTCATGTATTTGTCTTCAAAATCTCGCCTTAATGGTTTAAATCGCCATTTAAGTCTAAGTGTTCATTTGGTGAAAGAGTTTGGGTTATTTCTTCAATTACTTGTTGCGTTATATTCTCTCTTTCATGATCTCAGGTTAAATCTTCGGTCGAAAAATGGAAAAGTAAATTCATATGAATATAGAACTATTTTCCTTGAGATATCCTTCTCAGTAGCAAACAAATGGTTTCCCGTCTGTAATTTCTAGCCAATGTCAAAGCTTTTAATAAAACTTCATAATTAGTGTTTGTATAAATTCTTCATTTCCAATGCAAACTTTGATTAGCGATAACTTGAAATCCACTTGTGCTCCAAATTTCATTTTTCTTTTAAAATAAAGCTCATGGAATTCTTCAAAAATTATGTAATCATGTATTTGTGTTCAAAATCTCGCCTTAATGGTTTAAATCGCTATTTAAGTCTAAGTGTTCATTTGCTGAATTTTGGACAGTCAGCGATCGTGTGTACGTATGCTTATCCATATTAGATTAAAGCTGTGGTTTGGTATATTTTATCTTGTCTCAAAAGTAAAAGCTTGATGATTCTTCCATTTTTTCACCACATATGCAGTAACCTTATTTGGGAGATAAATGAACATATATATATTTTTGTTTTTATTCAAAAAACAAATGGTTTCCCGTCTGTAATTTTTTGCCAATGTCAAAGCTTTTAATAAAACTTCATAATTAGTGTTTGTATGAATTCTTCATTTCCAATGCAAACTTTGATTAGCGATAACTTGAAATCCACTTGTGCTCCAAATTTCATTTTTCTTTTAAAATAAAGCTCATGGATTTCTTCAAAAATTATGTACTCATGTATTTGTCTTCAAAATCTCGCCTTAATGGTTTAAATCGCCATTTAAGTCTAAGTGTTCATTTGGTGAAAGGGTTTGGGTTATTTCTTCAATTACTTGTTGCGTTATATTCTCTCTTTCATGATCTCAGGTTAAATCTTCGGTCGAAAAATGGAAAAGTAAATTCATATGAATATAGAACTATTTTCCTTGAGATATCCTTCTCAGTAGCAAACAAATGGTTTCCCGTCTGTAATTTCTAGCCAATGTCAAAGCTTTTAATAAAACTTCATAATTAGTGTTTGTATAAATTCTTCATTTCCAATGCAAACTTTGATTAGCGATAACTTGAAATCCACTTGTGCTCCAAATTTCATTTTTCTTTTAAAATAAAGCTCATGGAATTCTTCAAAAATTATGTAATCATGTATTTGTGTTCAAAATCTCGCCTTAATGGTTTAAATCGCTATTTAAGTCTAAGTGTTCATTTGCTGAATTTTGGACAGTCAGCGATCGTGTGTACGTATGCTTATCCATATTAGATTAAAGCTGTGGTTTGGTATATTTTATCTTGTCTCAAAAGTAAAAGCTTGATGATTCTTCCATTTTTTCACCACATATGCAGTAACCTTATTTGGGAGATAAATGAACATATATATATTTTTGTTTTTATTCAAAAAACAAATGGTTTCCCGTCTGTAATTTTTTGCCAATGTCAAAGCTTTTAATAAAACTTCATAATTAGTGTTTGTATGAATTCTTCATTTCCAATGCAAACTTTGATTAGCGATAACTTGAAATCCACTTGTGCTCCAAATTTCATTTTTCTTTTAAAATAAAGCTCATGGATTTCTTCAAAAATTATGTACTCATGTATTTGTCTTCAAAATCTCGCCTTAATGGTTTAAATCGCCATTTAAGTCTAAGTGTTCATTTGGTGAAAGAGTTTGGGTTATTTCTTCAATTACTTGTTGCGTTATATTCTCTCTTTCATGATCTCAGGTTAAATCTTCGGTCGAAAAATGGAAAAGTAAATTCATATGAATATAGAACTATTTTCCTTGAGATATCCTTCTCAGTAGCAAACAAATGGTTTCCCGTCTGTAATTTCTAGCCAATGTCAAAGCTTTTAATAAAACTTCATAATTAGTGTTTGTATAAATTCTTCATTTCCAATGCAAACTTTGATTAGCGATAACTTGAAATCCACTTGTGCTCCAAATTTCATTTTTCTTTTAAAATAAAGCTCATGGAATTCTTCAAAAATTATGTAATCATGTATTTGTGTTCAAAATCTCGCCTTAATGGTTTAAATCGCTATTTAAGTCTAAGTGTTCATTTGCTGAATTTTGGACAGTCAGCGATCGTGTGTACGTATGCTTATCCATATTAGATTAAAGCTGTGGTTTGGTATATTTTATCTTGTCTCAAAAGTAAAAGCTTGATGATTCTTCCATTTTTTCACCACATATGCAGTAACCTTATTTGGGAGATAAATGAACATATATATATTTTTGTTTTTATTCAAAAAACAAATGGTTTCCCGTCTGTAATTTTTTGCCAATGTCAAAGCTTTTAATAAAACTTCATAATTAGTGTTTGTATGAATTCTTCATTTCCAATGCAAACTTTGATTAGCGATAACTTGAAATCCACTTGTGCTCCAAATTTCATTTTTCTTTTAAAATAAAGCTCATGGATTTCTTCAAAAATTATGTACTCATGTATTTGTCTTCAAAATCTCGCCTTAATGGTTTAAATCGCCATTTAAGTCTAAGTGTTCATTTGGTGAAAGAGTTTGGGTTATTTCTTCAATTACTTGTTGCGTTATATTCTCTCTTTCATGATCTCAGGTTAAATCTTCGGTCGAAAAATGGAAAAGTAAATTCATATGAATATAGAACTATTTTCCTTGAGATATCCTTCTCAGTAGCAAACAAATGGTTTCCCGTCTGTAATTTCTAGCCAATGTCAAAGCTTTTAATAAAACTTCATAATTAGTGTTTGTATAAATTCTTCATTTCCAATGCAAACTTTGATTAGCGATAACTTGAAATCCACTTGTGCTCCAAATTTCATTTTTCTTTTAAAATAAAGCTCATGGAATTCTTCAAAAATTATGTAATCATGTATTTGTGTTCAAAATCTCGCCTTAATGGTTTAAATCGCTATTTAAGTCTAAGTGTTCATTTGCTGAATTTTGGACAGTCAGCGATCGTGTGTACGTATGCTTATCCATATTAGATTAAAGCTGTGGTTTGGTATATTTTATCTTGTCTCAAAAGTAAAAGCTTGATGATTCTTCCATTTTTTCACCACATATGCAGTAACCTTATTTGGGAGATAAATGAACATATATATATTTTTGTTTTTATTCAAAAAACAAATGGTTTCCCGTCTGTAATTTTTTGCCAATGTCAAAGCTTGTAATAAAACTTCATAATTAGTGTTTGTATGAATTCTTCATTTCCAATGCAAACTTTGATTAGCGATAACTTGAAATCCACTTGTGCTCCAAATTTCATTTTTCTTTTAAAATAAAGCTCATGGATTTCTTCAAAAATTATGTACTCATGTATTTGTCTTCAAAATCTCGCCTTGATGGTTTAAATCGCCATTTAAGTCTAAGTGTTCATTTGGTGAAAGAGTTTGGGTTATTTCTTCAATTACTTGTTGCGTTATATTCTCTCTTTCATGATCTCAGGTTAAATCTTCGGTCGAAAAATGGAAAAGTAAATTCATATGAATATAGAACTATTTTCCTTGAGATATCCTTCTCAGTAGCAAACAAATGGTTTCCCGTCTGTAATTTCTAGCCAATGTCAAAGCTTTTAATAAAACTTCATAATTAGTGTTTGTATAAATTCTTCATTTCCAATGCAAACTTTGATTAGCGATAACTTGAAATCCACTTGTGCTCCAAATTTCTTTTTTCTTTTAAAATAAAGCTCATGGAATTCTTCAAAAATTATGTAATCATGTATTTGTGTTCAAAATCTCGCCTTAATGGTGTAAATCGCTATTTAAGTCTAAGTGTTCATTTGCTGAATTTTGGACAGTCAGCGATCGTGTGTACGTATGCTTATCCATATTAGATTAAAGCTGTGGTTTGGTATATTTTATCTTGTCTCAAAAGTAAAAGCTTGATGATTCTTCCATTTTTTCACCACATATGCAGTAACCTTATTTGGGAGATAAATGAACATATATATATTTTTGTTTTTATTCAAAAAACAAATGGTTTCCCGTCTGTAATTTTTTGCCAATGTCAAAGCTTTTAATAAAACTTCATAATTAGTGTTTGTATGAATTCTTCATTTCCAATGCAAACTTTGATTAGCGATAACTTGAAATCCACTTGTGCTCCAAATTTCATTTTTCTTTTAAAATAAAGCTCATGGATTTCTTCAAAAATTATGTAATCATGTATTTGTCTTCAAAATCTCGCCTTAATGGTTTAAATCGCCATTTAAGTCTAAGTGTTCATTTGGTGAAAGAGTTTGGGTTATTTCTTCAATTACTTGTTGCGTTATATTCTCTCTTTCATGATCTCAGGTTAAATCTTCGGTCGAAAAATGGAAAAGTAAATTCATATGAATATAGAACTATTTTCCTTGAGATATCCTTCTCAGTAGCAAACAAATGGTTTCCCGTCTGTAATTTCTAGCCAATGTCAAAGCTTTTAATAAAACTTCATAATTAGTGTTTGTATAAATTCTTCATTTCCAATGCAAACTTTGATTAGCGATAACTTGAAATCCACTTGTGCTCCAAATTTCATTTTTCTTTTAAAATAAAGCTCATGGAATTCTTCAAAAATTATGTAATCATGTATTTGTGTTCAAAATCTCGCCTTAATGGTTTAAATCGCTATTTAAGTCTAAGTGTTCATTTGCTGAATTTTGGACAGTCAGCGATCGTGTGTACGTATGCTTATCCATATTAGATTAAAGCTGTGGTTTGGTATATTTTATCTTGTCTCAAAAGTAAAAGCTTGATGATTCTTCCATTTTTTCACCACATATGCAGTAACCTTATTTGGGAGATAAATGAACATATATATATTTTTGTTTTTATTCAAAAAACAAATGGTTTCCCGTCTGTAATTTTTTGCCAATGTCAAAGCTTTTAATAAAACTTCATAATTAGTGTTTGTATGAATTCTTCATTTCCAATGCAAACTTTGATTAGCGATAACTTGAAATCCACTTGTGCTCCAAATTTCATTTTTCTTTTAAAATAAAGCTCATGGATTTCTTCAAAAATTATGTACTCATGTATTTGTCTTCAAAATCTCGCCTTAATGGTTTAAATCGCCATTTAAGTCTAAGTGTTCATTTGGTGAAAGAGTTTGGGTTATTTCTTCAATTACTTGTTGCGTTATATTCTCTCTTTCATGATCTCAGGTTAAATCTTCGGTCGAAAAATGGAAAAGTAAATTCATATGAATATAGAACTATTTTCCTTGAGATATCCTTCTCAGTAGCAAACAAATGGTTTCCCGTCTGTAATTTCTAGCCAATGTCAAAGCTTTTAATAAAACTTCATAATTAGTGTTTGTATAAATTCTTCATTTCCAATGCAAACTTTGATTAGCGATAACTTGAAATCCACTTGTGCTCCAAATTTCATTTTTCTTTTAAAATAAAGCTCATGGAATTCTTCAAAAATTATGTAATCATGTATTTGTGTTCAAAATCTCGCCTTAATGGTTTAAATCGCTATTTAAGTCTAAGTGTTCATTTGCTGAATTTTGGACAGTCAGCGATCGTGTGTACGTATGCTTATCCATATTAGATTAAAGCTGTGGTTTGGTATATTTTATCTTGTCTCAAAAGTAAAAGCTTGATGATTCTTCCATTTTTTCACCACATATGCAGTAACCTTATTTGGGAGATAAATGAACATATATATATTTTTGTTTTTATTCAAAAAACAAATGGTTTCCCGTCTGTAATTTTTTGCCAATGTCAAAGCTTTTAATAAAACTTCATAATTAGTGTTTGTATGAATTCTTCATTTCCAATGCAAACTTTGATTAGCGATAACTTGAAATCCACTTGTGCTCCAAATTTCATTTTTCTTTTAAAATAAAGCTCATGGATTTCTTCAAAAATTATGTACTCATGTATTTGTCTTCAAAATCTCGCCTTAATGGTTTAAATCGCCATTTAAGTCTAAGTGTTCATTTGGTGAAAGAGTTTGGGTTATTTCTTCAATTACTTGTTGCGTTATATTCTCTCTTTCATGATCTCAGGTTAAATCTTCGGTCGAAAAATGGAAAAGTAAATTCATATGAATATAGAACTATTTTCCTTGAGATATCCTTCTCAGTAGCAAACAAATGGTTTCCCGTCTGTAATTTCTAGCCAATGTCAAAGCTTTTAATAAAACTTCATAATTAGTGTTTGTATAAATTCTTCATTTCCAATGCAAACTTTGATTAGCGATAACTTGAAATCCACTTGTGCTCCAAATTTCATTTTTCTTTTAAAATAAAGCTCATGGAATTCTTCAAAAATTATGTAATCATGTATTTGTGTTCAAAATCTCGCCTTAATGGTTTAAATCGCTATTTAAGTCTAAGTGTTCATTTGCTGAATTTTGGACAGTCAGCGATCGTGTGTACGTATGCTTATCCATATTAGATTAAAGCTGTGGTTTGGTATATTTTATCTTGTCTCAAAAGTAAAAGCTTGATGATTCTTCCATTTTTTCACCACATATGCAGTAACCTTATTTGGGAGATAAATGAACATATATATATTTTTGTTTTTATTCAAAAAACAAATGGTTTCCCGTCTGTAATTTTTTGCCAATGTCAAAGCTTGTAATAAAACTTCATAATTAGTGTTTGTATGAATTCTTCATTTCCAATGCAAACTTTGATTAGCGATAACTTGAAATCCACTTGTGCTCCAAATTTCATTTTTCTTTTAAAATAAAGCTCATGGATTTCTTCAAAAATTATGTACTCATGTATTTGTCTTCAAAATCTCGCCTTGATGGTTTAAATCGCCATTTAAGTCTAAGTGTTCATTTGGTGAAAGAGTTTGGGTTATTTCTTCAATTACTTGTTGCGTTATATTCTCTCTTTCATGATCTCAGGTTAAATCTTCGGTCGAAAAATGGAAAAGTAAATTCATATGAATATAGAACTATTTTCCTTGAGATATCCTTCTCAGTAGCAAACAAATGGTTTCCCGTCTGTAATTTCTAGCCAATGTCAAAGCTTTTAATAAAACTTCATAATTAGTGTTTGTATAAATTCTTCATTTCCAATGCAAACTTTGATTAGCGATAACTTGAAATCCACTTGTGCTCCAAATTTCTTTTTTCTTTTAAAATAAAGCTCATGGAATTCTTCAAAAATTATGTAATCATGTATTTGTGTTCAAAATCTCGCCTTAATGGTGTAAATCGCTATTTAAGTCTAAGTGTTCATTTGCTGAATTTTGGACAGTCAGCGATCGTGTGTACGTATGCTTATCCATATTAGATTAAAGCTGTGGTTTGGTATATTTTATCTTGTCTCAAAAGTAAAAGCTTGATGATTCTTCCATTTTTTCACCACATATGCAGTAACCTTATTTGGGAGATAAATGAACATATATATATTTTTGTTTTTATTCAAAAAACAAATGGTTTCCCGTCTGTAATTTTTTGCCAATGTCAAAGCTTTTAATAAAACTTCATAATTAGTGTTTGTATGAATTCTTCATTTCCAATGCAAACTTTGATTAGCGATAACTTGAAATCCACTTGTGCTCCAAATTTCATTTTTCTTTTAAAATAAAGCTCATGGATTTCTTCAAAAATTATGTAATCATGTATTTGTCTTCAAAATCTCGCCTTAATGGTTTAAATCGCCATTTAAGTCTAAGTGTTCATTTGGTGAAAGAGTTTGGGTTATTTCTTCAATTACTTGTTGCGTTATATTCTCTCTTTCATGATCTCAGGTTAAATCTTCGGTCGAAAAATGGAAAAGTAAATTCATATGAATATAGAACTATTTTCCTTGAGATATCCTTCTCAGTAGCAAACAAATGGTTTCCCGTCTGTAATTTCTAGCCAATGTCAAAGCTTTTAATAAAACTTCATAATTAGTGTTTGTATAAATTCTTCATTTCCAATGCAAACTTTGATTAGCGATAACTTGAAATCCACTTGTGCTCCAAATTTCATTTTTCTTTTAAAATAAAGCTCATGGAATTCTTCAAAAATTATGTAATCATGTATTTGTGTTCAAAATCTCGCCTTAATGGTTTAAATCGCTATTTAAGTCTAAGTGTTCATTTGCTGAATTTTGGACAGTCAGCGATCGTGTGTACGTATGCTTATCCATATTAGATTAAAGCTGTGGTTTGGTATATTTTATCTTGTCTCAAAAGTAAAAGCTTGATGATTCTTCCATTTTTTCACCACATATGCAGTAACCTTATTTGGGAGATAAATGAACATATATATATTTTTGTTTTTATTCAAAAAACAAATGGTTTCCCGTCTGTAATTTTTTGCCAATGTCAAAGCTTTTAATAAAACTTCATAATTAGTGTTTGTATGAATTCTTCATTTCCAATGCAAACTTTGATTAGCGATAACTTGAAATCCACTTGTGCTCCAAATTTCATTTTTCTTTTAAAATAAAGCTCATGGATTTCTTCAAAAATTATGTACACATGTATTTGTCTTCAAAATCTCGCCTTAATGGTTTAAATCGCCATTTAAGTCTAAGTGTTCATTTGGTGAAAGAGTTTGGGTTATTTCTTCAATTACTTGTTGCGTTATATTCTCTCTTTCATGATCTCAGGTTAAATCTTCGGTCGAAAAATGGAAAAGTAAATTCATATGAATATAGAACTATTTTCCTTGAGATATCCTTCTCAGTAGCAAACAAATGGTTTCCCGTCTGTAATTTCTAGCCAATGTCAAAGCTTTTAATAAAACTTCATAATTAGTGTTTGTATAAATTCTTCATTTCCAATGCAAACTTTGATTAGCGATAACTTGAAATCCACTTGTGCTCCAAATTTCATTTTTCTTTTAAAATAAAGCTCATGGAATTCTTCAAAAATTATGTAATCATGTATTTGTGTTCAAAATCTCGCCTTAATGGTTTAAATCGCTATTTAAGTCTAAGTGTTCATTTGCTGAATTTTGGACAGTCAGCGATCGTGTGTACGTATGCTTATCCATATTAGATTAAAGCTGTGGTTTGGTATATTTTATCTTGTCTCAAAAGTAAAAGCTTGATGATTCTTCCATTTTTTCACCACATATGCAGTAACCTTATTTGGGAGATAAATGAACATATATATATTTTTGTTTTTATTCAAAAAACAAATGGTTTCCCGTCTGTAATTTTTTGCCAATGTCAAAGCTTTTAATAAAACTTCATAATTAGTGTTTGTATGAATTCTTCATTTCCAATGCAAACTTTGATTAGCGATAACTTGAAATCCACTTGTGCTCCAAATTTCATTTTTCTTTTAAAATAAAGCTCATGGATTTCTTCAAAAATTATGTACACATGTATTTGTCTTCAAAATCTCGCCTTAATGGTTTAAATCGCCATTTAAGTCTAAGTGTTCATTTGGTGAAAGAGTTTGGGTTATTTCTTCAATTACTTGTTGCGTTATATTCTCTCTTTCATGATCTCAGGTTAAATCTTCGGTCGAAAAATGGAAAAGTAAATTCATATGAATATAGAACTATTTTCCTTGAGATATCCTTCTCAGTAGCAAACAAATGGTTTCCCGTCTGTAATTTCTAGCCAATGTCAAAGCTTTTAATAAAACTTCATAATTAGTGTTTGTATAAATTCTTCATTTCCAATGCAAACTTTGATTAGCGATAACTTGAAATCCACTTGTGCTCCAAATTTCATTTTTCTTTTAAAATAAAGCTCATGGAATTCTTCAAAAATTATGTAATCATGTATTTGTGTTCAAAATCTCGCCTTAATGGTTTAAATCGCTATTTAAGTCTAAGTGTTCATTTGCTGAATTTTGGACAGTCAGCGATCGTGTGTACGTATGCTTATCCATATTAGATTAAAGCTGTGGTTTGGTATATTTTATCTTGTCTCAAAAGTAAAAGCTTGATGATTCTTCCATTTTTTCACCACATATGCAGTAACCTTATTTGGGAGATAAATGAACATATATATATTTTTGTTTTTATTCAAAAAACAAATGGTTTCCCGTCTGTAATTTTTTGCCAATGTCAAAGCTTTTAATAAAACTTCATAATTAGTGTTTGTATGAATTCTTCATTTCCAATGCAAACTTTGATTAGCGATAACTTGAAATCCACTTGTGCTCCAAATTTCATTTTTCTTTTAAAATAAAGCTCATGGATTTCTTCAAAAATTATGTACACATGTATTTGTCTTCAAAATCTCGCCTTAATGGTTTAAATCGCCATTTAAGTCTAAGTGTTCATTTGGTGAAAGAGTTTGGGTTATTTCTTCAATTACTTGTTGCGTTATATTCTCTCTTTCATGATCTCAGGTTAAATCTTCGGTCGAAAAATGGAAAAGTAAATTCATATGAATATAGAACTATTTTCCTTGAGATATCCTTCTCAGTAGCAAACAAATGGTTTCCCGTCTGTAATTTCTAGCCAATGTCAAAGCTTTTAATAAAACTTCATAATTAGTGTTTGTATAAATTCTTCATTTCCAATGCAAACTTTGATTAGCGATAACTTGAAATCCACTTGTGCTCCAAATTTCATTTTTCTTTTAAAATAAAGCTCATGGAATTCTTCAAAAATTATGTAATCATGTATTTGTGTTCAAAATCTCGCCTTAATGGTTTAAATCGCTATTTAAGTCTAAGTGTTCATTTGCTGAATTTTGGACAGTCAGCGATCGTGTGTACGTATGCTTATCCATATTAGATTAAAGCTGTGGTTTGGTATATTTTATCTTGTCTCAAAAGTAAAAGCTTGATGATTCTTCCATTTTTTCACCACATATGCAGTAACCTTATTTGGGAGATAAATGAACATATATATATTTTTGTTTTTATTCAAAAAACAAATGGTTTCCCGTCTGTAATTTTTTGCCAATGTCAAAGCTTTTAATAAAACTTCATAATTAGTGTTTGTATGAATTCTTCATTTCCAATGCAAACTTTGATTAGCGATAACTTGAAATCCACTTGTGCTCCAAATTTCATTTTTCTTTTAAAATAAAGCTCATGGATTTCTTCAAAAATTATGTACACATGTATTTGTCTTCAAAATCTCGCCTTAATGGTTTAAATCGCCATTTAAGTCTAAGTGTTCATTTGGTGAAAGAGTTTGGGTTATTTCTTCAATTACTTGTTGCGTTATATTCTCTCTTTCATGATCTCAGGTTAAATCTTCGGTCGAAAAATGGAAAAGTAAATTCATATGAATATAGAACTATTTTCCTTGAGATATCCTTCTCAGTAGCAAACAAATGGTTTCCCGTCTGTAATTTCTAGCCAATGTCAAAGCTTTTAATAAAACTTCATAATTAGTGTTTGTATAAATTCTTCATTTCCAATGCAAACTTTGA
This sequence comes from Lytechinus pictus, assembly GCF_037042905.1. Classification (NCBI taxonomy): domain Eukaryota; kingdom Metazoa; phylum Echinodermata; class Echinoidea; order Temnopleuroida; family Toxopneustidae; genus Lytechinus; species Lytechinus pictus. Next base: position 13,443 of record NW_026974207.1, on the reverse strand, counting down.
TTAGCGATAACTTGAAATCCACTTGTGCTCCAAATTTCATTTTTCTTTTAAAATAAAGCTCATGGAATTCTTCAAAAATTATGTAATCATGTATTTGTGTTCAAAATCTCGCCTTAATGGTTTAAATCGCTATTTAAGTCTAAGTGTTCATTTGCTGAATTTTGGACAGTCAGCGATCGTGTGTACGTATGCTTATCCATATTAGATTAAAGCTGTGGTTTGGTATATTTTATCTTGTCTCAAAAGTAAAAGCTTGATGATTCTTCCATTTTTTCACCACATATGCAGTAACCTTATTTGGGAGATAAATGAACATATATATATTTTTGTTTTTATTCAAAAAACAAATGGTTTCCCGTCTGTAATTTTTTGCCAATGTCAAAGCTTTTAATAAAACTTCATAATTAGTGTTTGTATGAATTCTTCATTTCCAATGCAAACTTTGATTAGCGATAACTTGAAATCCACTTGTGCTCCAAATTTCATTTTTCTTTTAAAATAAAGCTCATGGATTTCTTCAAAAATTATGTACTCATGTATTTGTCTTCAAAATCTCGCCTTAATGGTTTAAATCGCCATTTAAGTCTAAGTGTTCATTTGGTGAAAGAGTTTGGGTTATTTCTTCAATTACTTGTTGCGTTATATTCTCTCTTTCATGATCTCAGGTTAAATCTTCGGTCGAAAAATGGAAAAGTAAATTCATATGAATATAGAACTATTTTCCTTGAGATATCCTTCTCAGTAGCAAACAAATGGTTTCCCGTCTGTAATTTCTAGCCAATGTCAAAGCTTTTAATAAAACTTCATAATTAGTGTTTGTATAAATTCTTCATTTCCAATGCAAACTTTGATTAGCGATAACTTGAAATCCACTTGTGCTCCAAATTTCATTTTTCTTTTAAAATAAAGCTCATGGAATTCTTCAAAAATTATGTAATCATGTATTTGTGTTCAAAATCTCGCCTTAATGGTTTAAATCGCTATTTAAGTCTAAGTGTTCATTTGCTGAATTTTGGACAGTCAGCGATCGTGTGTACGTATGCTTATCCATATTAGATTAAAGCTGTGGTTTGGTATATTTTATCTTGTCTCAAAAGTAAAAGCTTGATGATTCTTCCATTTTTTCACCACATATGCAGTAACCTTATTTGGGAGATAAATGAACATATATATATTTTTGTTTTTATTCAAAAAACAAATGGTTTCCCGTCTGTAATTTTTTGCCAATGTCAAAGCTTTTAATAAAACTTCATAATTAGTGTTTGTATGAATTCTTCATTTCCAATGCAAACTTTGATTAGCGATAACTTGAAATCCACTTGTGCTCCAAATTTCATTTTTCTTTTAAAATAAAGCTCATGGATTTCTTCAAAAATTATGTACTCATGTATTTGTCTTCAAAATCTCGCCTTAATGGTTTAAATCGCCATTTAAGTCTAAGTGTTCATTTGGTGAAAGAGTTTGGGTTATTTCTTCAATTACTTGTTGCGTTATATTCTCTCTTTCATGATCTCAGGTTAAATCTTCGGTCGAAAAATGGAAAAGTAAATTCATATGAATATAGAACTATTTTCCTTGAGATATCCTTCTCAGTAGCAAACAAATGGTTTCCCGTCTGTAATTTCTAGCCAATGTCAAAGCTTTTAATAAAACTTCATAATTAGTGTTTGTATAAATTCTTCATTTCCAATGCAAACTTTGATTAGCGATAACTTGAAATCCACTTGTGCTCCAAATTTCATTTTTCTTTTAAAATAAAGCTCATGGAATTCTTCAAAAATTATGTAATCATGTATTTGTGTTCAAAATCTCGCCTTAATGGTTTAAATCGCTATTTAAGTCTAAGTGTTCATTTGCTGAATTTTGGACAGTCAGCGATCGTGTGTACGTATGCTTATCCATATTAGATTAAAGCTGTGGTTTGGTATATTTTATCTTGTCTCAAAAGTAAAAGCTTGATGATTCTTCCATTTTTTCACCACATATGCAGTAACCTTATTTGGGAGATAAATGAACATATATATATTTTTGTTTTTATTCAAAAAACAAATGGTTTCCCGTCTGTAATTTTTTGCCAATGTCAAAGCTTTTAATAAAACTTCATAATTAGTGTTTGTATGAATTCTTCATTTCCAATGCAAACTTTGATTAGCGATAACTTGAAATCCACTTGTGCTCCAAATTTCATTTTTCTTTTAAAATAAAGCTCATGGATTTCTTCAAAAATTATGTACTCATGTATTTGTCTTCAAAATCTCGCCTTAATGGTTTAAATCGCCATTTAAGTCTAAGTGTTCATTTGGTGAAAGAGTTTGGGTTATTTCTTCAATTACTTGTTGCGTTATATTCTCTCTTTCATGATCTCAGGTTAAATCTTCGGTCGAAAAATGGAAAAGTAAATTCATATGAATATAGAACTATTTTCCTTGAGATATCCTTCTCAGTAGCAAACAAATGGTTTCCCGTCTGTAATTTCTAGCCAATGTCAAAGCTTTTAATAAAACTTCATAATTAGTGTTTGTATAAATTCTTCATTTCCAATGCAAACTTTGATTAGCGATAACTTGAAATCCACTTGTGCTCCAAATTTCATTTTTCTTTTAAAATAAAGCTCATGGAATTCTTCAAAAATTATGTAATCATGTATTTGTGTTCAAAATCTCGCCTTAATGGTTTAAATCGCTATTTAAGTCTAAGTGTTCATTTGCTGAATTTTGGACAGTCAGCGATCGTGTGTACGTATGCTTATCCATATTAGATTAAAGCTGTGGTTTGGTATATTTTATCTTGTCTCAAAAGTAAAAGCTTGATGATTCTTCCATTTTTTCACCACATATGCAGTAACCTTATTTGGGAGATAAATGAACATATATATATTTTTGTTTTTATTCAAAAAACAAATGGTTTCCCGTCTGTAATTTTTTGCCAATGTCAAAGCTTTTAATAAAACTTCATAATTAGTGTTTGTATGAATTCTTCATTTCCAATGCAAACTTTGATTAGCGATAACTTGAAATCCACTTGTGCTCCAAATTTCATTTTTCTTTTAAAATAAAGCTCATGGATTTCTTCAAAAATTATGTACTCATGTATTTGTCTTCAAAATCTCGCCTTAATGGTTTAAATCGCCATTTAAGTCTAAGTGTTCATTTGGTGAAAGAGTTTGGGTTATTTCTTCAATTACTTGTTGCGTTATATTCTCTCTTTCATGATCTCAGGTTAAATCTTCGGTCGAAAAATGGAAAAGTAAATTCATATGAATATAGAACTATTTTCCTTGAGATATCCTTCTCAGTAGCAAACAAATGGTTTCCCGTCTGTAATTTCTAGCCAATGTCAAAGCTTTTAATAAAACTTCATAATTAGTGTTTGTATAAATTCTTCATTTCCAATGCAAACTTTGATTAGCGATAACTTGAAATCCACTTGTGCTCCAAATTTCATTTTTCTTTTAAAATAAAGCTCATGGAATTCTTCAAAAATTATGTAATCATGTATTTGTGTTCAAAATCTCGCCTTAATGGTTTAAATCGCTATTTAAGTCTAAGTGTTCATTTGCTGAATTTTGGACAGTCAGCGATCGTGTGTACGTATGCTTATCCATATTAGATTAAAGCTGTGGTTTGGTATATTTTATCTTGTCTCAAAAGTAAAAGCTTGATGATTCTTCCATTTTTTCACCACATATGCAGTAACCTTATTTGGGAGATAAATGAACATATATATATTTTTGTTTTTATTCAAAAAACAAATGGTTTCCCGTCTGTAATTTTTTGCCAATGTCAAAGCTTTTAATAAAACTTCATAATTAGTGTTTGTATGAATTCTTCATTTCCAATGCAAACTTTGATTAGCGATAACTTGAAATCCACTTGTGCTCCAAATTTCATTTTTCTTTTAAAATAAAGCTCATGGATTTCTTCAAAAATTATGTACTCATGTATTTGTCTTCAAAATCTCGCCTTGATGGTTTAAATCGCCATTTAAGTCTAAGTGTTCATTTGGTGAAAGAGTTTGGGTTATTTCTTCAATTACTTGTTGCGTTATATTCTCTCTTTCATGATCTCAGGTTAAATCTTCGGTCGAAAAATGGAAAAGTAAATTCATATGAATATAGAACTATTTTCCTTGAGATATCCTTCTCAGTAGCAAACAAATGGTTTCCCGTCTGTAATTTCTAGCCAATGTCAAAGCTTTTAATAAAACTTCATAATTAGTGTTTGTATAAATTCTTCATTTCCAATGCAAACTTTGATTAGCGATAACTTGAAATCCACTTGTGCTCCAAATTTCATTTTTCTTTTAAAATAAAGCTCATGGAATTCTTCAAAAATTATGTAATCATGTATTTGTGTTCAAAATCTCGCCTTAATGGTTTAAATCGCTATTTAAGTCTAAGTGTTCATTTGCTGAATTTTGGACAGTCAGCGATCGTGTGTACGTATGCTTATCCATATTAGATTAAAGCTGTGGTTTGGTATATTTTATCTTGTCTCAAAAGTAAAAGCTTGATGATTCTTCCATTTTTTCACCACATATGCAGTAACCTTATTTGGGAGATAAATGAACATATATATATTTTTGTTTTTATTCAAAAAACAAATGGTTTCCCGTCTGTAATTTTTTGCCAATGTCAAAGCTTTTAATAAAACTTCATAATTAGTGTTTGTATGAATTCTTCATTTCCAATGCAAACTTTGATTAGCGATAACTTGAAATCCACTTGTGCTCCAAATTTCATTTTTCTTTTAAAATAAAGCTCATGGATTTCTTCAAAAATTATGTACACATGTATTTGTCTTCAAAATCTCGCCTTAATGGTTTAAATCGCCATTTAAGTCTAAGTGTTCATTTGGTGAAAGAGTTTGGGTTATTTCCTCAATTACTTGTTGCGTTATATTCTCTCTTTCATGATCTCAGGTTAAATCTTCGGTCGAAAAATGGAAAAGTAAATTCATATGAATATAGAACTATTTTCCTTGAGATATCCTTCTCAGTAGCAAACAAATGGTTTCCCGTCTGTAATTTCTAGCCAATGTCAAAGCTTTTAATAAAACTTCATAATTAGTGTTTGTATAAATTCTTCATTTCCAATGCAAACTTTGATTAGCGATAACTTGAAATCCACTTGTGCTCCAAATTTCATTTTTCTTTTAAAATAAAGCTCATGGAATTCTTCAAAAATTATGTAATCATGTATTTGTGTTCAAAATCTCGCCTTAATGGTTTAAATCGCTATTTAAGTCTAAGTGTTCATTTGCTGAATTTTGGACAGTCAGCGATCGTGTGTACGTATGCTTATCCATATTAGATTAAAGCTGTGGTTTGGTATATTTTATCTTGTCTCAAAAGTAAAAGCTTGATGATTCTTCCATTTTTTCACCACATATGCAGTAACCTTATTTGGGAGATAAATGAACATATATATATTTTTGTTTTTATTCAAAAAACAAATGGTTTCCCGTCTGTAATTTTTTGCCAATGTCAAAGCTTTTAATAAAACTTCATAATTAGTGTTTGTATGAATTCTTCATTTCCAATGCAAACTTTGATTAGCGATAACTTGAAATCCACTTGTGCTCCAAATTTCATTTTTCTTTTAAAATAAAGCTCATGGATTTCTTCAAAAATTATGTACACATGTATTTGTCTTCAAAATCTCGCCTTAATGGTTTAAATCGCCATTTAAGTCTAAGTGTTCATTTGGTGAAAGAGTTTGGGTTATTTCTTCAATTACTTGTTGCGTTATATTCTCTCTTTCATGATCTCAGGTTAAATCTTCGGTCGAAAAATGGAAAAGTAAATTCATATGAATATAGAACTATTTTCCTTGAGATATCCTTCTCAGTAGCAAACAAATGGTTTCCCGTCTGTAATTTCTAGCCAATGTCAAAGCTTTTAATAAAACTTCATAATTAGTGTTTGTATAAATTCTTCATTTCCAATGCAAACTTTGATTAGCGATAACTTGAAATCCACTTGTGCTCCAAATTTCATTTTTCTTTTAAAATAAAGCTCATGGAATTCTTCAAAAATTATGTAATCATGTATTTGTGTTCAAAATCTCGCCTTAATGGTTTAAATCGCTATTTAAGTCTAAGTGTTCATTTGCTGAATTTTGGACAGTCAGCGATCGTGTGTACGTATGCTTATCCATATTAGATTAAAGCTGTGGTTTGGTATATTTTATCTTGTCTCAAAAGTAAAAGCTTGATGATTCTTCCATTTTTTCACCACATATGCAGTAACCTTATTTGGGAGATAAATGAACATATATATATTTTTGTTTTTATTCAAAAAACAAATGGTTTCCCGTCTGTAATTTTTTGCCAATGTCAAAGCTTTTAATAAAACTTCATAATTAGTGTTTGTATGAATTCTTCATTTCCAATGCAAACTTTGATTAGCGATAACTTGAAATCCACTTGTGCTCCAAATTTCATTTTTCTTTTAAAATAAAGCTCATGGATTTCTTCAAAAATTATGTACACATGTATTTGTCTTCAAAATCTCGCCTTAATGGTTTAAATCGCCATTTAAGTCTAAGTGTTCATTTGGTGAAAGAGTTTGGGTTATTTCTTCAATTACTTGTTGCGTTATATTCTCTCTTTCATGATCTCAGGTTAAATCTTCGGTCGAAAAATGGAAAAGTAAATTCATATGAATATAGAACTATTTTCCTTGAGATATCCTTCTCAGTAGCAAACAAATGGTTTCCCGTCTGTAATTTCTAGCCAATGTCAAAGCTTTTAATAAAACTTCATAATTAGTGTTTGTATAAATTCTTCATTTCCAATGCAAACTTTGATTAGCGATAACTTGAAATCCACTTGTGCTCCAAATTTCATTTTTCTTTTAAAATAAAGCTCATGGAATTCTTCAAAAATTATGTAATCATGTATTTGTGTTCAAAATCTCGCCTTAATGGTTTAAATCGCTATTTAAGTCTAAGTGTTCATTTGCTGAATTTTGGACAGTCAGCGATCGTGTGTACGTATGCTTATCCATATTAGATTAAAGCTGTGGTTTGGTATATTTTATCTTGTCTCAAAAGTAAAAGCTTGATGATTCTTCCATTTTTTCACCACATATGCAGTAACCTTATTTGGGAGATAAATGAACATATATATATTTTTGTTTTTATTAAAAAAACAAATGGTTTCCCGTCTGTAATTTTTTGCCAATGTCAAAGCTTTTAATAAAACTTCATAATTAGTGTTTGTATGAATTCTTCATTTCCAATGCAAACTTTGATTAGCGATAACTTGAAATCCACTTGTGCTCCAAATTTCATTTTTCTTTTAAAATAAAGCTCATGGATTTCTTCAAAAATTATGTACTCATGTATTTGTCTTCAAAATCTCGCCTTAATGGTTTAAATCGCCATTTAAGTCTAAGTGTTCATTTGGTGAAAGAGTTTGGGTTATTTCTTCAATTACTTGTTGCGTTATATTCTCTCTTTCATGATCTCAGGTTAAATCTTCGGTCGAAAAATGGAAAAGTAAATTCATATGAATATAGAACTATTTTCCTTGAGATATCCTTCTCAGTAGCAAACAAATGGTTTCCCGTCTGTAATTTCTAGCCAATGTCAAAGCTTTTAATAAAACTTCATAATTAGTGTTTGTATAAATTCTTCATTTCCAATGCAAACTTTGATTAGCGATAACTTGAAATCCACTTGTGCTCCAAATTTCATTTTTCTTTTAAAATAAAGCTCATGGAATTCTTCAAAAATTATGTAATCATGTATTTGTGTTCAAAATCTCGCCTTAATGGTTTAAATCGCTATTTAAGTCTAAGTGTTCATTTGCTGAATTTTGGACAGTCAGCGATCGTGTGTACGTATGCTTATCCATATTAGATTAAAGCTGTGGTTTGGTATATTTTATCTTGTCTCAAAAGTAAAAGCTTGATGATTCTTCCATTTTTTCACCACATATGCAGTAACCTTATTTGGGAGATAAATGAACATATATATATTTTTGTTTTTATTCAAAAAACAAATGGTTTCCCGTCTGTAATTTTTTGCCAATGTCAAAGCTTTTAATAAAACTTCATAATTAGTGTTTGTATGAATTCTTCATTTCCAATGCAAACTTTGATTAGCGATAACTTGAAATCCACTTGTGCTCCAAATTTCATTTTTCTTTTAAAATAAAGCTCATGGATTTCTTCAAAAATTATGTACACATGTATTTGTCTTCAAAATCTCGCCTTAATGGTTTAAATCGCCATTTAAGTCTAAGTGTTCATTTGGTGAAAGAGTTTGGGTTATTTCCTCAATTACTTGTTGCGTTATATTCTCTCTTTCATGATCTCAGGTTAAATCTTCGGTCGAAAAATGGAAAAGTAAATTCATATGAATATAGAACTATTTTCCTTGAGATATCCTTCTCAGTAGCAAACAAATGGTTTCCCGTCTGTAATTTCTAGCCAATGTCAAAGCTTTTAATAAAACTTCATAATTAGTGTTTGTATAAATTCTTCATTTCCAATGCAAACTTTGATTAGCGATAACTTGAAATCCACTTGTGCTCCAAATTTCATTTTTCTTTTAAAATAAAGCTCATGGAATTCTTCAAAAATTATGTAATCATGTATTTGTGTTCAAAATCTCGCCTTAATGGTTTAAATCGCTATTTAAGTCTAAGTGTTCATTTGCTGAATTTTGGACAGTCAGCGATCGTGTGTACGTATGCTTATCCATATTAGATTAAAGCTGTGGTTTGGTATATTTTATCTTGTCTCAAAAGTAAAAGCTTGATGATTCTTCCATTTTTTCACCACATATGCAGTAACCTTATTTGGGAGATAAATGAACATATATATATTTTTGTTTTTATTCAAAAAACAAATGGTTTCCCGTCTGTAATTTTTTGCCAATGTCAAAGCTTTTAATAAAACTTCATAATTAGTGTTTGTATGAATTCTTCATTTCCAATGCAAACTTTGATTAGCGATAACTTGAAATCCACTTGTGCTCCAAATTTCATTTTTCTTTTAAAATAAAGCTCATGGATTTCTTCAAAAATTATGTACACATGTATTTGTCTTCAAAATCTCGCCTTAATGGTTTAAATCGCCATTTAAGTCTAAGTGTTCATTTGGTGAAAGAGTTTGGGTTATTTCTTCAATTACTTGTTGCGTTATATTCTCTCTTTCATGATCTCAGGTTAAATCTTCGGTCGAAAAATGGAAAAGTAAATTCATATGAATATAGAACTATTTTCCTTGAGATATCCTTCTCAGTAGCAAACAAATGGTTTCCCGTCTGTAATTTCTAGCCAATGTCAAAGCTTTTAATAAAACTTCATAATTAGTGTTTGTATAAATTCTTCATTTCCAATGCAAACTTTGATTAGCGATAACTTGAAATCCACTTGTGCTCCAAATTTCATTTTTCTTTTAAAATAAAGCTCATGGAATTCTTCAAAAATTATGTAATCATGTATTTGTGTTCAAAATCTCGCCTTAATGGTTTAAATCGCTATTTAAGTCTAAGTGTTCATTTGCTGAATTTTGGACAGTCAGCGATCGTGTGTACGTATGCTTATCCATATTAGATTAAAGCTGTGGTTTGGTATATTTTATCTTGTCTCAAAAGTAAAAGCTTGATGATTCTTCCATTTTTTCACCACATATGCAGTAACCTTATTTGGGAGATAAATGAACATATATATATTTTTGTTTTTATTCAAAAAACAAATGGTTTCCCGTCTGTAATTTTTTGCCAATGTCAAAGCTTTTAATAAAACTTCATAATTAGTGTTTGTATGAATTCTTCATTTCCAATGCAAACTTTGATTAGCGATAACTTGAAATCCACTTGTGCTCCAAATTTCATTTTTCTTTTAAAATAAAGCTCATGGATTTCTTCAAAAATTATGTACACATGTATTTGTCTTCAAAATCTCGCCTTAATGGTTTAAATCGCCATTTAAGTCTAAGTGTTCATTTGGTGAAAGAGTTTGGGTTATTTCTTCAATTACTTGTTGCGTTATATTCTCTCTTTCATGATCTCAGGTTAAATCTTCGGTCGAAAAATGGAAAAGTAAATTCATATGAATATAGAACTATTTTCCTTGAGATATCCTTCTCAGTAGCAAACAAATGGTTTCCCGTCTGTAATTTCTAGCCAATGTCAAAGCTTTTAATAAAACTTCATAATTAGTGTTTGTATAAATTCTTCATTTCCAATGCAAACTTTGATTAGCGATAACTTGAAATCCACTTGTGCTCCAAATTTCATTTTTCTTTTAAAATAAAGCTCATGGAATTCTTCAAAAATTATGTAATCATGTATTTGTGTTCAAAATCTCGCCTTAATGGTTTAAATCGCTATTTAAGTCTAAGTGTTCATTTGCTGAATTTTGGACAGTCAGCGATCGTGTGTACGTATGCTTATCCATATTAGATTAAAGCTGTGGTTTGGTATATTTTATCTTGTCTCAAAAGTAAAAGCTTGATGATTCTTCCATTTTTTCACCACATATGCAGTAACCTTATTTGGGAGATAAATGAACATATATATATTTTTGTTTTTATTAAAAAAACAAATGGTTTCCCGTCTGTAATTTTTTGCCAATGTCAAAGCTTTTAATAAAACTTCATAATTAGTGTTTGTATGAATTCTTCATTTCCAATGCAAACTTTGATTAGCGATAACTTGAAATCCACTTGTGCTCCAAATTTCATTTTTCTTTTAAAATAAAGCTCATGGATTTCTTCAAAAATTATGTAATCATGTATTTGTCTTCAAAATCTCGCCTTAATGGTTTAAATCGCCATTTAAGTCTAAGTGTTCATTTGGTGAAAGAGTTTGGGTTATTTCTTCAATTACTTGTTGCGTTATATTCTCTCTTTCATGATCTCAGGTTAAATCTTCGGTCGAAAAATGGAAAAGTAAATTCATATGAATATAGAACTATTTTCCTTGAGATATCCTTCTCAGTAGCAAACAAATGGTTTCCCGTCTGTAATTTCTAGCCAATGTCAAAGCTTTTAATAAAACTTCATAATTAGTGTTTGTATAAATTCTTCATTTCCAATGCAAACTTTGATTAGCGATAACTTGAAATCCACTTGTGCTCCAAATTTCTTTTTTCTTTTAAAATAAAGCTCATGGAATTCTTCAAAAATTATGTAATCATGTATTTGTGTTCAAAATCTCGCCTTAATGGTGTAAATCGCTATTTAAGTCTAAGTGTTCATTTGCTGAATTTTGGACAGTCAGCGATCGTGTGTACGTATGCTTATCCATATTAGATTAAAGCTGTGGTTTGGTATATTTTATCTTGTCTCAAAAGTAAAAGCTTGATGATTCTTCCATTTTTTCACCACATATGCAGTAACCTTATTTGGGAGATAAATGAACATATATATATTTTTGTTTTTATTCAAAAAACAAATGGTTTCCCGTCTGTAATTTTTTGCCAATGTCAAAGCTTTTAATAAAACTTCATAATTAGTGTTTGTATGAATTCTTCATTTCCAATGCAAACTTTGATTAGCGATAACTTGAAATCCACTTGTGCTCCAAATTTCATTTTTCTTTTAAAATAAAGCTCATGGATTTCTTCAAAAATTATGTACTCATGTATTTGTCTTCAAAATCTCGCCTTAATGGTTTAAATCGCCATTTAAGTCTAAGTGTTCATTTGGTGAAAGAGTTTGGGTTATTTCTTCAATTACTTGTTGCGTTATATTCTCTCTTTCATGATCTCAGGTTAAATCTTCGGTCGAAAAATGGAAAAGTAAATTCATATGAATATAGAACTATTTTCCTTGAGATATCCTTCTCAGTAGCAAACAAATGGTTTCCCGTCTGTAATTTCTAGCCAATGTCAAAGCTTTTAATAAAACTTCATAATTAGTGTTTGTATAAATTCTTCATTTCCAATGCAAACTTTGATTAGCGATAACTTGAAATCCACTTGTGCTCCAAATTTCATTTTTCTTTTAAAATAAAGCTCATGGAATTCTTCAAAAATTATGTAATCATGTATTTGTGTTCAAAATCTCGCCTTAATGGTTTAAATCGCTATTTAAGTCTAAGTGTTCATTTGCTGAATTTTTGGACATCAGCGATCGTGTGTACGTATGCTTATCCATATTAGATTAAAGCTGTGGTTTGGTATATTTTATCTTGTCTCAAAAGTAAAAGCTTGATGATTCTTCCATTTTTTCACCACATATGCAGTAACCTTATTTGGGAGATAAATGAACATATATATATTTTTGTTTTTATTCAAAAAACAAATGGTTTCCCGTCTGTAATTTTTTGCCAATGTCAAAGCTTTTAATAAAACTTCATAATTAGTGTTTGTATGAATTCTTCATTTCCAATGCAAACTTTGATTAGCGATAACTTGAAATCCACTTGTGCTCCAAATTTCATTTTTCTTTTAAAATAAAGCTCATGGATTTCTTCAAAAATTATGTACTCATGTATTTGTCTTCAAAATCTCGCCTTAATGGTTTAAATCGCCATTTAAGTCTAAGTGTTCATTTGGTGAAAGAGTTTGGGTTATTTCTTCAATTACTTGTTGCGTTATATTCTCTCTTTCATGATCTCAGGTTAAATCTTCGGTCGAAAAATGGAAAAGTAAATTCATATGAATATAGAACTATTTTCCTTGAGATATCCTTCTCAGTAGCAAACAAATGGTTTCCCGTCTGTAATTTCTAGCCAATGTCAAAGCTTTTAATAAAACTTCATAATTAGTGTTTGTATAAATTCTTCATTTCCAATGCAAACTTTGATTAGCGATAACTTGAAATCCACTTGTGCTCCAAATTTCATTTTTCTTTTAAAATAAAGCTCATGGAATTCTTCAAAAATTATGTAATCATGTATTTGTGTTCAAAATCTCGCCTTAATGGTTTAAATCGCTATTTAAGTCTAAGTGTTCATTTGCTGAATTTTGGACAGTCAGCGATCGTGTGTACGTATGCTTATCCATATTAGATTAAAGCTGTGGTTTGGTATATTTTATCTTGTCTCAAAAGTAAAAGCTTGATGATTCTTCCATTTTTTCACCACATATGCAGTAACCTTATTTGGGAGATAAATGAACATATATATATTTTTGTTTTTATTCAAAAAACAAATGGTTTCCCGTCTGTAATTTTTTGCCAATGTCAAAGCTTTTAATAAAACTTCATAATTAGTGTTTGTATGAATTCTTCATTTCCAATGCAAACTTTGATTAGCGATAACTTGAAATCCACTTGTGCTCCAAATTTCATTTTTCTTTTAAAATAAAGCTCATGGATTTCTTCAAAAATTATGTACTCATGTATTTGTCTTCAAAATCTCGCCTTAATGGTTTAAATCGCCATTTAAGTCTAAGTGTTCATTTGGTGAAAGAGTTTGGGTTATTTCTTCAATTACTTGTTGCGTTATATTCTCTCTTTCATGATCTCAGGTTAAAATCTTCA